>NC_081170.1:25694269-25806769 GCF_012432095.1 Onychostoma macrolepis | reverse complement strand
TTCTAAATATTATATACCCCACAGTCCTTGAAGCCTTGTAGTGAGAGATTCAAAATATGAGAAAGCATCATTTTGTCACACCTCAAGCATGTGATATCACACCCTTTCATAATTAATGAATGTTACCTCAGTTGGGACGGAGAGTGTTTTTTTTTTTTTAAAGTTCTTCAAGTTTTCTGTAATATTTCAAATCTGTTTATATATGATTTTTATCTGGTGTAATGTATAAATGACTGTAAGGTTCTTGTGAGGGGACTGTCGGACAAATACACAGTGTCCAACACAGGGCTCATGTTTGTTCAGGTGTGAATTTAACGACAGTGCAGGAGGAATGAATTTGTAACACAAATGCAAACACACACCACATTTATCACTGATATATTTAGTAACAGCACCCAAAAATCATATTCAATTATCATAAAGTTTTCCAGTTAGAGAAATTTCAGAAATATTCTGTTGTGGACATTGCAAAAACCAGCGTGTCTGTGTTAAACTGGCTAATTCACGGTTTCTATCCTGCTATGAAGATTTGTGTCAGTGTGACTTAATACAAAATTCTGCTGTTAACCAGTTCAGAGTTCATTTTGTTTGTCTGTTACACAGATATTGCTTGTTTTAGATAAACCTGTCCAAAAAATGCATAAAAAACTAAAACTAACTATGACTGGTCACTTTCCATGCCAGTCTTGATTGGGTAGTTCTTGGGCAGAATGAGCCACAGTAAGAGTTTATTCAGTTCCTTTGTTAATCAGTTAAAATGAATCAGTATAATCAGTGACTCATTTACGGACATCGATAGTAATATGATGATCATCACTGGAACTGATGTGTTCATCTCTTTGTTCAGTACTTTGTTGGAGTTTGTTTACCAGATGTAGCTATGTGTGTGTGTATTTTTGGCAAATACACCGAGTGTGAACTATGACAGATGGGTCACACTAGGGTCAGCTACTTCAATATACTGCCCAGAGTGATTGGACAAACTACTGAAAGCAATACAGCTGAGAATTCATATATACAACATAAGAAAGATTTATATACTATGTTTATATAGTGACAATCGATAAAGATCTATTTATTAGCTCTGATTTTTCCAGTCCTCCTGAGAAGGCGTTCATCAGAAGCCTTTCTTCTGCACATCAGTAGACTGACGAGAATATGTTATGCAAGCTTTATGTAAGGACATATTCTCTACGGAGCAGAGCAAGGTCTTTTAAGAGGGTTTTGCAGTTTCAGTTTTAAAGAGGGCTGAAAACAGAAACCTCTCTCAAGCGAAAAGCAGAGTTGCGATTTGCATCACTATAGAGTCACCTCGTGGTGAGAAAAGCACGCTCACACACTTCTCCACAAACCCCACAATAATTTGCATGAGATAGCATCTGTCAGATTTGACAGTTCAGATATGCTTTATATCATTTTAGTTATGTATAATACATTTATTATATAGTTATAACACTGTAAAATGTGCTGCAGTGACATTGCAATAATTCTGTTTTGAGAAATGTACAGTGGCCCCAAAAATATTTGCACACTTAAAACCAGATATAAAAATATTTGAATGTCTTTGTGTTATATAAAATATAGTGCTGTCAAATGATTATGATTATGACATATCTATGTGTACTGTGTATATTTATTATGTATATATAAATACACACACATACAGTATATATTTTGAAAATATTTACATGTATTTATTTATAAAAACGATTAATCGTTTGACAGCACTAATAAAAAATATTGAAACAAATGGGATTTATTAAAAAGAAATCATAATAAATCATAATATTAATAATGACCATAATAATAATAATGCAAGGACACTTTTTCAAGTAAAATCTTTTACAAAAAGAAAGTTTGAAATGTTGATATGATTGTTCAAAATTCAGAAATGTAACTTTCTGTATATCACTTCAACTAAAAATCTTCTTGCCATGCAAAAATAATTATCTCTATAAGTTATATATAAGTTATCTCTAAAAAAAGGACACCATTTGTATGATGGTGCCACTTGGCCCTTCATACATGTGATTCATGCATGTATTGTTTGTTTATTTACAAACAGAATATTATTTTTATATTATGTTATGGTAACACTTTATTTTAGGGTCTCTTAACTAGTTGATTGTTAGCATGCATATTACTAGAATATTAGCCATTTATTAGTAGTAATTAAGCACATATTAATGCCTTATTCTACATGACCTTATTCTACATCCCTAATCCTACCCAATACCTAAACTTAACAACTACTGCACTAACTATTAATAAGCAGCAAATTAGGAATTTATTGAGGGAAAAGTCGTAGTTAATACTGAATAAGTGTTCCCTATTCTAAAGTGTTACCTATGTTATTAATTACAATTTGTAATGTATGATACCATGTTGTTGATGAATTTTTGATGTTTGTTTAATTGGCAGATTATTGATTAGTTGTTGATTAATGATTTGTATGACTGTACAGCTATGAACTCATGCTTGCTGTTTTCAGCTGTTCTATAAAATAGAAATACCCAGAAAAAGGCCTAGCAAGACAAGTAAACACCACTTCTCTCTCTCCCTCTTTCTTTGAAGACACGCTGTCAGTCTCCAGTAATGAAGGAGGACTTTCGGGCAGTGCCACGCTGCAGCCGGGTCATCTGCAGAGCTCTCCTGGACCCAAACGGCCCGGAAATACTCTGCGCAAGTGGCTGACCAGCCCTGTCAGACGCCTCAGCAGTGGTAAAGCAGACGGCCATGTGAAGAAACTTGCACACAAGCACAAGAAGAGTCGAGATGTCCGCAAGAACGCAGACGCCGGCTCACAGAAAGACTCAGATGACAGTGCCGCCACACCACAAGATGAGACCATAGAAGAGGTTGGTGACCAGAAAACAATATAGTAACACCCTTTTTGGTGTAGCACACACATATTTTTTCAGCTTTATTAGCTTGATTAATGCAGTCAGTTAAAAATATCTGCAGTGAATTGTATATAAATTAATGTATTATGAAATTGTATTTGAGCATGTACAGTGCCTTGCGAAAGTATTCATACCCCTTCATTTATTTCACGTTTTGTTATGTTGCAGCCTTATGTTAAACTGCTTTAAGTTACTTTTTTTTCCCACATCAATCTACAATCCATACACCATAATGACAAAGCAAAAACAGAACTGTCACAACTTGGTAAATTTATTACAAATAAAAAAAAACTATTTAAAGTGCATTGCATAAGTATTCAAACCCTTAACTCAGTACTTAGCTGAAGCACCTTTACAGTCTCAAGTATTTTTGGGTATGACACAGAAAACAAAAAATAAACTTTAAAACTGTTAAATGAATTTTGTGTTAGACAATTATCTAACACATCTAATAAATAAGACGTTTTAAAAAGTGCCTAAAAGAGGATATGGTCCTCACTGCAGAACACAAGATCCAGGGGGCGTGGTTGAATCCAGATCCAACTCCTCCCACCTTACATATACCTAAACCTGCCCGTCTCCACCCCCTGATCCCTAAACCCACCCATCTCCACCCCCTAGATGTGAATCCAACCCCGCCCCCTGGATCTTTGCTCTGCAGTGAGGGGCTACTGTAAAAGAAAATGGTTAAAACACCTGCCAGACGAGTAAATAGATATGGTAGTTAGTTGCCACTCATTTCCTGGTAAATGCATTTAGTAAATGTAGTGTGACTGTCTGTTTTTTAAGTGTATGATTTGTAAGTGTTATTCATGTCTTGTGGTTTCCAGTGTAGAGCAGTTATAAATACAGTGCAGCTCTTCCACTGGAGCTATTTTGGTATAAAAATGTTCCACAGCTGCTGAGCTGTTTCATAGCTTAACAATGTTTCTCTCTCTTTATTTCTTCCTCTCTGTTTCTCACAGAGGATGAGAAATGAGGGACTGAGCAGTGGCACTCTGTCTAAGTCTTCCTCTTCAGGGATGCAGAGCTGTGGTGAGGAGGAAGGGGAGGAAGGGCCTGACTCGGTTCCCCTGCCGCCCCCTATGGCCATCCAACAGCACAGCCTTCTGCATCAGGACTCCCAGGAGGACAAGGTAAATACCAGTCACCAGAATATAACTTTGTGGAAGGATTTTTTTAATCGTTATTGATTTGTTTTGAGATTTTATTACTGCTTTAAAAAATGCTGATATTGACCGAATAATAAACAAGTCAACATGAAATCAGACCCTGTATGTTGTTATAACATATTCCTGGTCTTATTGTGCACATATTGTCTTGAGGGCGAACTTGACCTTCGGTGTCCATGTCTTGGTCAAAAAGACCCACAAAGGCACATGCCAGCACTGTTATAGGAAGAAAGCTGTCCTCCACAATCAACTCCAAATTTGTATTCAAGTCTATCTACGATTTCTAGTATGGAATGCCCACTTTTAGTGATGCAATCATTACCTTGCGGATCAAAGCTTACCTTACATTTCCTTAGGAAATGTGTCACAAAGAAAAATTTTACATTGTGGATGTAAAATCTATTGTAAATATTGTTTCATGCTGACTTCATGTTGACCCCATGATGATAGTTTAGAAGGTCCTCTGATAGGCCTCTCTAACTGCTGTCTGTTTTCTCTTTGTTTCTTAATGTTCTCCAGCATTATGTTGATTTCTGTTCTGCCTCTGTTTTGTCTCAGTTTCCTTATCTCTCTATGTAGTCTTCTCTCCTCCAGCTTTCTCCTCCTCTTTCCTTTTTTTTTTGCAGTAATTTTTTCTACTTTTATACCTCATCCTCACTGTATGTTGTCCTTCTTGTCCATTAATTTATTTGAATACTCCACATGTCCTCAGTTCTGCTTTATCAGAACTTTTTTATTGAGGCACAGAAACTGATCCTGTTCAGTAGCATTTCTAAAAAATTGAACTTCTGACTGTTATAGACTGAGAAAGCCCTTGACCTTGTCCGTGACCTTTCATGTGCCCCTTAATGGAGTATTCAGGAGTGCGTACAATCACATGCAATGGGCCATGTGTGCACTTACTCTTCACCCAAAACAACCTAAATCTTCCAAACCAAAGTTCCTACTTCCATTCCCCCTATATATGCCCCTACCACTCTGAAATCAGCCCCTGATTGGCTGGCGAATACAGAAACCCATTGCCATATTTGGACTGGATTGTTTCAGCCTTCATTGTAAGAACACTACACTGGTGAGCATCATTGCAGATTCACATAATAAATAAATATTGAAGTCTTTAGACTTTGTGGTTCATTTTTCAACATTGGATCCAAGTGCTAATTACTGATTAGTCATTCAACTATGTAACCATAACCGGAAAAGAGTGTCACACCTCTTAATGGACTAGGCCTCATGAAAAAAAAGACATACAGGGCATTTAACATGCAAATTAGACATCACTGAATTTAACACCAAACAAAAAAACAGTGTAAACCACCCTAAAAAGGTTTTTGTTTTTGTTTGTTTGTTTGTTTGTTTGTTTGTATGTATGTTTTTTGTTTGTTTTTTGGTGTTGTTTTTGTTTTGTTTTGGGGGTTTTGTTTGTTTGTTTTTGTTTTGTTTTGTTTTGTTTTGTTTCGTTTTTTCGTTTCATTTCGTTTTATTTTTGTGAGAGTCCTTATTTAGTAAGATTCTGAACATTGCTACTTTTTTTTCTTTTTTGTGTAGGCTACCTCCCGTCTGTCTGGACGTCCCAGCAGCTCAGAGACACCGAGTGCGGCTGAACTAGTCAGTGCCATTGAGGAACTCGTCAAGAGCAAAATGGTAAGAGATCACAGAGGTTTAGGAAATCACAGCATGAGTCCATTATTTCACATTGAATGTTTTTGTATTGTCCACTTTTTCTTTCTCAGAGTCTGGAGGACAGGCCTAGTTCTCTCCCTGTTGAGCGAGGAGATAGCAGTAGTCCTTCCTGCATCCCATCGGATAACTCCCTCCTGTCTTCCTCCTCTCCCATCGACGAGCTGGACGAACGCAAGACTGGCATCCTCAAGAGAAGACAGTGTGTTTCTCTCTTATTTAAATGTATTTGTATATTAGCTCTCTTAAAATCTAGAATCTAGATTAAATCTCTTGTGTGGAATGTTTCAGTGACTGACTTGACAAACACAAATAATGTCAGAGCTTCCAAGCATCTCTCAACACAAGTTTCAGTGTTTTGATCTCTACACAAAAAGTGTTGCAGGTCGCAGAGGTTCAGAGAGGTATCACAAAGGTTTTTAGGTAGCTGGAAAGATACCTAAATGGCCAAAGAGCAAAAGAAGACAAAAGAGAGGGAAGTTTAGAACAGAAAAGAGTCATACTAACTATTTGATACATTGTAGATAGTAAAAATAACTCTTCAAATGTTACTCTTTTCATGACACCTTACTGTCTTGGAATGCTCTTGTTTAATTTAACTGGTTCAAAACAAGTACATGATCGTGTAGCATATTGTTTATACATTATGACATGTGAATTGTCTCATAATTATTGTGTTTGCTTAGAAAGGTCAGAAGCAAACTGGGTTGAAGCTGAAATAGTTTGAACGTTGAGCTTCTCATTTATAAAGCTTTACATTCAGTTCAGTTAGCTTCAAGGTTCATTATATAGAAATCGATGCATTGAGGAACACTGACGTGAGTCATGTGAAAAGGCACACAGACATCATTGGTTCCTATAGAGTACTATAATAAGCATAAAAAAATGTGAAGCACACTCAAATTTTAACATACATTTTAATTAGAATTCTTATTTAAAAATATTTTTACAGATACATTTTTATGCTAAATGAAATATGTTTCTTTTGACTCAACAATCTTGAATTGTTTTTCTCTTTCATTTTCAGCTATGTACTGCTGGAACTGGTGGAGACAGAGAGAGACTATGTGAGAGACCTTGGTGCAGTCGTGGAGGTGGGCTTATATTCAGTTCTTTTAACGAATACCGCAGTGAGATCACTATGGTGACCGCATGTAACTGAACACATTCATTCGAGTAATCATCATTGGCTGCTGCTGTCAGGGTTTAGTTTTGTTTGATCAGTAGTCTATCCATCTATTGAGGAGTTACACAACTGTTGTGTTGTGTTATTCAGAATGGTCGTCGAGTAAGATCACGTTTTACGTGTTGCTGTCTCCATATGGTAACCATACTGATGTGTTTGGCACCTGCAGGGCTACATTAGCAGGATGAAGGAGGAGGGTGTACCCGACGACATGAAGGGCAAAGATAAGATCGTCTTTGGCAACATTCACCAAATTTATGACTGGCATAGAGAGTATGTGAAAATGACACACTTAAGATTCTCATTCTCGTAAATACCACCAAGACCACCCCTCCTACTTTCATTTCCTGTCATTAATGTTGCATCTCTCATCTTTGTAGCTTCTTTCTTGGTGAACTAGAGAAGTGCTTGGAAGACCCAGATAGGCTCGCACACCTGTTTATAAGACAGGTATGAAATGATTCATTGTGGGGTTTCAACAAATATCATTAAATTAAATGGATATTCCCGCCTCAAACCTATATCATGTTGCTGTGTCAATCTGGTTGGGATGTTACAGTGTCTACACTTTTAGGGTGAATCAACTTATGAATTACTTATAGTTGTTTTTCTTTATATTTATCTGAGATGTGAATATTTTACACCCAAAAAATGGCACACTACACTTTCAAGCCGTAAAAGCAGTGAAGGCAGTCACAGTTAAAAGAAATAAGATTTTGAACAATCACAATCTCAGTGTTTTGAAAGATTTGTAGTCCATTACTGATTACAAAATCAATTTTTAAAATTGTAATTGGATTATTAATTGTGTACCATATTAATAAAAAAATTTAAAAAACGAGAAAGAAAGTACATTACAGGTTAAAAAAAATAAATTGGGGTGAATAAATAAATTCTGAATAATTTACTGCGTGAATAATTATTTATTTATTATTTATTGTGTGAATAATATTTAATAATGTAATAACTGTAATCTGATTATGAACATTTTTAAACATAATATAATCTAATTACAAGTACTTCATTTTTGGAATTCGATTACATGTAATCAGTTACTACCCAGCTCTGCCTGCATATCTACATTATACTCACTTGAAGCAATATATACTATATAGAAAATTTGGCTGCAAAATTAACTATATTATCTCACAGCTTTTTACATAAAATTGGATATATGTTTATTTTATCCACATATATACAGTACTCATGTAGGGCATACTATATAGCATAGATCGACTGCCTGATTGCTTGTATCAATCTAATCTGATAATTAAGATATTATAAACATTAACATCATGACTTTTCTGTAAATCTGTTTTGGAACATTGTGTATTGTGTACACTTTTAATTGTAGTAAAAGAAAGTGGTCAATATGTGTTATATGCAATAACTGAATCATAGCTGTTAGTACATTATATATTATAGCATATCTGGAAAGCTGCATAGAACAATCAGCATGAAGGACAAGATCCATCCTTTTTTTTTTTTTAAATCTTCTTTTGAATGACGAGTAAATTTTGACCTTTCTTTGTCTGAAATTCTGTTTGGGCTACAGGAACGAAGACTGCACATGTACATTGTGTACTGCCAAAACAAGCCTAAATCAGAGCACATTGTTTCAGAGTACATCGACACGTATTTTGAGGTAAGACTCAAGTCACTGCCTACATCCTCCCTGACATTTAAACATGAGTCATAAAAGTAAGACAGACTTATAACCATATTATCTAATCTTTTCTTCATATCTTCATCAGGATTTAAAACAGAGGTTGGGTCACAGGCTACAGATCACAGATCTACTGATTAAACCAGTGCAGCGGATCATGAAATACCAGCTTCTGCTGAAGGTCAGGCAGTGAAATTGCAGTAGAAATGTAGTCATTCCTTCCAGTACTACTGACCCATCTTTATGTAAAGAATAGATGTAGAGAAAGGATCAGTGTCTTTCAACATAAATGAATGTTTCTCATCATTGTTCTGGTTGCTTTATTTTAGGATTTTCTCAAGTTCTCCAAAAAGGCTGGTTTGGACACTGTAGAATTAGAGGTAAGGGTATTTGTTAAGACATGGGCTAGTACTTAACTTTGACACATAACTCATCCAGCAGCATTTATGTTACAAATATAAATGATACTGTACCTCAAATCACGCAGCTTGTTAATGAAAAATGTTGATATCTGATATTTCTGAACAATCAGTAATCAGTCTGACTTTAAATCAATTTATGCCTCAATTTATGACTAGGAGATGATAAAACATAAATAATATTACACAACTGTAACCAGATTCATATCTACACCCTAGAATTCGAATCAGAGAAATGTAGGTGGGAATCTTTGACTTGGGCTATAGTCAAAACCACATACAGTAGCAACACCATAGTAACCATCCACAACACCTTTGTATTATGGTGGCAAATTTGACACAGGCAAGCACCAGACACATTTTCTTCAGAAAATGTAAAAATCTAGTTCTAAACTTCATATGCTCTCTCACAGAAAGCAGTAGAGGTGATGTGTGTTGTTCCAAAACGCTGCAATGACATGATGAATGTTGGACGCCTCCAAGGATTTGATGTAAGAAGCATTTCTCTTACCTTATTTGCAAAAGTTTGTGAGTGTGTAGATGGAAAGCTAAAATCACAGCCATTAACAGTTGTACTGTATGTACATAAATCAGCAGGAAGTCCACAAGCTGTTCACAAACTTTTTTTTTTCTTTTTTCCACATCAAAACAAATTTTTGTCATTTTGTGGAAAGAGTTTAGATGTCTGACAAAAGTATTCACAATCCGAGCAAATAAAACAGTGGCCTTGTGGGAACATCACTGTACAATATTTCAAACTAATCTGTACTTGTTGTGAATGTTCTTTTGTTAGTGCAGTTTTGTTTGCACATGCAAGGGCATTTTAACTGTTCTGAGGACTAAGCATTGTTTATTTAGTTATTTCTGCTTTTAGGGTAAAATTGTAGCCCAGGGAAGACTGCTTCTCCAGGACACCTTCATGGTCTCCGACCAGGATGGTGGTCTCCTCTCCCGCATGAAAGAGAGGCGTGTCTTTCTCTTCGAGCAGATAGTTATCTTCAGTGAACCTCTGGATAAAAAGAAGGGCTTCTCTATGCCGGGCTATCTATTTAAGAACAGCATAAAGGTGTGTAGACAGAATCACTGCTGTAGAAAACACTGTGCTCAAGACACAGTATAGCAAGTAAAAACATGTATCACTTGTCACTCTCTCTCTCTCTGCTCTGCAGGTCAGTTGGTTGGGTCTAGAAGAGAGTCCTGACAATGACCCTTGTAAGTTTATTTTGACCTCAAGGTCATCCACTGGCAGTACAGAGCACTATGTCCTCCATTCCTCCAACCGGGCGGTTTCCCTGGCTTGGATCCAGCAGATCAGCAGCATCCTGGAGAACCAGAGAAACTTCCTCAATGGTAACACAATTGTAGGATTTCTTTAAAAAAAAAAAAAAAACCTTTCAAAATGGGAGGTTAGTGGTTAAATATCTGTTAACCAAAATGTAATAGGTTTAAAGCCCCACAAACTATGAACAACCACCAAGTAATTGGCTTGACCTCATGCTTCTCCAGTGGGATTGTCCACATAATACGTGTACTATGTGTTGCATTGCATAAGGATTGTCCAGTCCTGCTCTTGGAGGGCTAAAGGTTTAGCTCCAACCTGCCCCAACACACTTACCTGGAAGTTTCTTGTAATACTGAAGACATTGATTAGCTGGTTTAAATGTGTTTATTTAATAAAGGTTGGAGCTAAATAGCAGAAGAGTGCCCCCCCCTGGATGAGGATAGGACACCCCTGATTTAAATAAAATGCTAAATGACTAATTAATTGTAAGATAATAGTTATGGATTGGGATTTGAAGATAACTGCAGGAATAGGGCAGCTAAGGTCAACTAGTTTTTCAAAACATTTTAACACTCTTTTGAAAATTCACTTTTAAGATTATCTAGTCATTTAGACATTCCAGTGACTAGTTATTTTTCAAAATATGTTGTTCATAGCTTTACTCTTTCACTTGATAATAATACATTCATCTAGGAAAATGTCTTTTATGACTGCGTTATATTATATTATATCACTTGCCTCTTGTTGTCTTCTCAGCACTGACTTCACCCATTGAATACCAACGGAATCATGTTGGGGCAAGCGGTCTGGGTGGACCCAGCAGCAGTGGACTTCCGGGGGGTAGCAGCAGCTCTGCCTTGGGTCCCAGCTGTGGCTCGCGGTCCCGAGGTTCCCGAATCCCTCAACCTTCTTCTCGTCTCCCCCAGCCCGTGCAGCACCACCACGCCCCCGCCCCAGATGACCGCACTTCAGGTACGTGTCCTCTTCCTGACCAGGACCTAAACGGTGAGGTCCCTAGGATGCGGGTCCTGGAGAGCCCCTTGAAGGAGCTACGCGAGGAAGCCCAATCAGGGACAACCATTCCAAGAGCCACAGTCGCACCCCTGTCTCTCACGCTAACAAAGCCCCGTCTCAGAGTCCCCTCGCCCATTCTCTCCCCCTTGAACCCTCAGAACTTTACAGTCCAGAAGGGCTCCCCGTTTTGGGCCTCAATGCCAGTCTCACCTACTGGCAGGCCTGGCTCTTACACAGAGCAGAGTGACACGTTGAGTCGCAACCAGTGTCAGACTCGCAGGCACTCCACCCACAGTAAGGAGTTGGACCGCATCAGTACTTGCTCCTCCACCAGTGAGCAGTCCCTGCATTCCACTCACAGCAATGGGGTAAGAGCCAAACTCTAGATCCTGGCTTCAGTGAGGCCTAGTGCTGCTTCACCTCCACCTCTGGCTTCATACTAACCCGGGCCGCTGGGGTATATGTGCGTTGACCTGGAACTAAAAGAAGATTCTCACAGGCTTTTGTGGAAATTAACTGGCCTGGTTTGACTGTGCTGAGCAACTAACAACGTACACTGTTAACCAGGATAACTCCTTGAGAGTTTCTCAGAAACTCTGTATGTCCGTTGACTGTTTCTGCTGATTCTATTGCTCTGAACTGGAAGGATGTTCTTTGTCTAACCGCCTGAGAAGACCTAATATGCAAGCATTGGGAGCACAGCCAACTAACAATTACTAACTCTTTTTCTTTTTAACCTGCTTACGGCTTTTTTAACAGATTTCAAAAATGATTTTGGGGATAATACATTTAAAAATATATTGCGGGGGTCAAAGGCCCCATAAAACCCTATGCTGATTTGTTTACTATTGACAAATGAATTTGGAGTGAGACATATCGAGGGCTTTTCCTTTTCTTTTAAAATAGTAAATAGGTTTTATTTGCATCAGAAGCAACTATGAAGCATAGGGGTATTAGGGGAAGGTATATTCTCATTCTAGAGAGCATTTTATTGGGTACACACATGAGTGCATCAGTATATTTCGTCTGTTTCCCGGAAGAGAAACTTTCAGCAGTCCACTAGCATATAGATGGTTAAAAGACCACAAAACTCCAATGTTGATTTCATGGGGTCTTTAAGGATGTTAGATTTCCTCTTTTAACCAACAGTCTTAAGGAGTAATCACACTGAAAGCAATTTGTAACAACAAAGAGGCCAGAAGTCATTCATTTTTAATGAGAGTAAGCGATTAGAAGCAACACGAGCGATAGAGACTGTTGATGATGTGACAAAGTTCAACATGTTGTGGTGACTGTCGGTGGGAACATAGACATTTGAGCTCATCCACCTCATGATATACTTAACCAACCATCAGCAATTTAACTGTGAACTGTCAGTTTGAATGACTCTTTAGTGTAGACTCGGAAGAGGATCTTGTAAACTAAAACAACTTTCTATTGTAAATCTTTTCTTAGAACTGCTCTCGCTTGCTTTATTCTTGCTCTCTGACCAGCTCACTAAATATCTTCAACATTCTTCATATGCAAAAATTTTTAATCGAATAAAAAATAATATACAAAAATATAAATAATATAAAAGTTGCTACTCTGATGTTTTGCTGTGTTTCTGCTTCTAGAGTGAAAGCAGCAGCAGCAGCAGTGTGTCAACCATGTTGGTGACCCAGGACTACGTGGCTCTAAAAGAAGATGAGATCAGCGTGTATCAAGGAGAAGTTGTGCAGATATTGGCCTCTAACCAGCAAAACATGTTTCTAGTTTTCCGTGCCGCCACAGAACAAGGCCCAGCAGCCGAGGGCTGGATCCCCGGCTACGTTCTGGGTCACACCTCCACCATCATTTCCGACTACCCTGATGGAACCCTCAAGTGAGGATTGGTTATTAATTGTTATTGATTATAGACTGACTGAAGAAAACTTTGGTTCCACTTTATATTAGGTGGCCTTAACTACTATGTACTCACATTTAAATTAATCATTTGGTACGATGCACTTTTTGTGTACATACATGTGTTTACATTGTACTTAAATTTTTAAAATACCTATATGTAATTACATCTGTAGTTAACTTCTGTACTTACGTTTATAATTACACTGTTGACCCATCCCTTACACCTTAACCCACCCTTAAACCTACCCTTACCGCCAAACCTGTCCCTAACCTTACCCGTATCACACCTCAATAGCAGCAGAAGTGTTTTGCAATACAGTATGAACACAATAAGTACATTGTACTTATTTCTTGATGTAAGTACATAGTAGTTAAGGCCACCTAATATAAAATGTGACCAAAACTTTTTTTGTTGTCTATATAACACCATATGAACATATAATTTGAACAAAATAAGCTTATAAAATAATATAAAATTATAAATAATAATATAAATAGTCTGTATGTAATGTAGTTTTGATCTATTCCACACACATTTGCATTTACCCTAAATGTAGGCTACTGTAAGATTGGAAATGTATTATGCCTTTTTAAGTGTATTTTGGTATTTGAAGGATGAAACTGCATATATTTTGGTCACAGATTTTTTTTTTGGAATCTGTGTGCGATTTGTCAAAATGAGATTTGTATTAAGAATGTGTTTTAAATTTGAAAGTTCATTTAGAGTTAATGTTGACCTTAAATTTAAGCTGCAAGTGTGAAAGCATCCACCTATGACTTACTTAGAATACACTGCCGTTTTGTCAATGGTATTGACTTCTTGCTTGTTGTCTAATATTTATAGTCCAGCTGTGAATTAGCTCTCTTGAAACAGTGCTACATTTGTCATTCAGGAAGTCCTCATCGTGGCACACGGCTCTACGCATCAGACGAAAGTCCGAAAGGAGAGACAAAGACGGCAGGAAAGAGAGCAAACCAGAAAATGGCTATCGCAAGTCTAGAGATGGATCAGCCAATAAGGTTTCTGTAAAGGTACTGCCTTAACAGTCTAATGATTCATTATGTAATCATTACCCATTATGCAATTTCATAGTAATGACAATTTCTCCATATAAACTGCTTATTTAATTTTTGCAGCTTTTGAATCCCAACTACATTTATGATGGTAAGTTCAAATATTGTTCTTTCGTTCTTGGAAATCTCTCTGCATATATTAAACAGTTTATGTGTCATAATGAAACAGCCAAATGACTGTAAGTTTCTTGATTTGCCACCAGCAGTTCCCCCAGAGTTCGTGGTCCCCCTGAGTGAGGTGGTGTGTGACAGGGGCGACAGTGTAACTCTCCGCTGTAAGATCTGTGGGCAGCCCAAAGCCTCGGTCTGTTGGAGAGGGCCTGACCAGAGCACTCTCAGCAATGGTGGAAAATACACACTCACACACAGGTAAAACCAGCACACAGACATCGTCTGATATGCCATGCACTTATACAGACAGGAGGGGGCGCTTTTGCTTTATGTTTTCCGATCCTGTTTATTGCAAAGGATGTACAGTCATTTTGCTAGTTTCATAACTGTTTACTGAAAGAAACATTTTCCATGCTAAATATTTCTGTGAAATTGACTTCATGTTGTTCATCGACTGTATTTGATCAAATTTGGCTATAGAAACAAACAAATTAATTTTGTTTTACTATTTGTCATTGCTATCAGTTTGACGAACTTAACCTCTCATCTTTGCACAATATCAGATTTCCTTTGTGAGCAAAATTCCTATTTACATTTTTGAATTCTAAAATTAAAATTGCTAAACAAGAAAGAAAAAAAACAGCACACCATGATATGTATGCCATTTTCTCACCAAAAGTACTGTTTTGAACCATGCGGCTATTGATGAAGATCCACGTGGCTCAAAACATTACTTTTAGCGAGAAAGTATAAATGTTTTAGGTAACACTTTATTTTTGTGTCCTTGTTACACATGTATTTACTATTATAATAACAATAAAAGCATAATTACATGCAAGTAACCCTAAACCAAACCCTAACCATATAGTAAGTACATGTAGTTAATTAATATTACACAGTACTTAGATGTATAATTATACTGTAACAAAGACACCTTAAAATAAAGTGTAATCATGTTTGATTTATTGTATGAATATATTTCTACTTTTGGAGCTATGGTGTGTCAACTATTTCTTCCTTGTTTGTTATTTTTTATGGTTGAGCACCCTCATCGTGCTTTTTTTTTCACCTGCGTGATGTGCATACTTTCTGTTACATTTTTGCTGAAAATTAAAATGCTGTAACAATTTAAGTTAAAAAAAAACAAACAAATCTAAATTCTTGAATTAAAAGACTTATTGGTTAAAAATAGATATAGCTTAGTGTAAACAAAAGTTGTACAAATGTAAAAATGTAAAAATATATGATAAAAATATTTATTTAATATTTAGCAAATACATTTATGTTATTAGCTTTATGTTATTTTCACAAATAAACCCTGACAGGGTGATCAGGACCCCGATGTGAAGCACAAGGGGTTTATTTTCTGGTAATGACTAGCTGACTGTACATTATGTTGCTTATTACATGATTACCAAATAAATTAATAAATGTACATTAAATATTGATGCAAGTTCAAATTTTCATTTTAATTAATTTATTTAGTTGATTCTGTAAAAACCATTTAATTGCTTCTGAGATAAAATTGGCTTGGTGCAACAGTGAATAGAGCAGTTCCATTTCCAGAGCCATTCCAGTACATTCTAGACTAGAGAGCACATTTTTAATAGACTATGCTGTACATTTTTGTTTTTGTATGTTACAGTTTCTACATTTTGCCACCTAATTGTTTAATGTTTTGTTCAGTGAGACAGGGGAAGTGACCCTCCGTATCTCACCTGCCTCGCTGGACGACAGCGGCACCTACACCTGCATCGCCTCTAACGACGTGGGCTCAGTGACATCATCAGCCTACCTCAGGGTGCTTGGTCAGTCGATTTCCGGTTAACGCTGCTCAAAACTAAAAGTTTTAATAGTAGTTGATTTACCGACGTTGTTGTTTTCCGTAGGCACGTCCTGTGACGGGATCCTCTGGAAGGATAACTTTGAGTCCCTCTACACTGAAGTCATGGAACTGGGGAGGTATTGTACGAATTAAATGAATACTAAATTAATCAAATAAAACATACTCCTCTATCTGTATACACACAGCTAACATTCTAAACGTCTGTCTGTCTGTAGAGGCAGGTTTGCCGTCACTAAGTGGTGTGAGCAAAGAGGAAGCAGGCGATCAGTGGCCGCTAAGCTAGTAAATAAGAAGCTAATGCGTCGAGAGCAGGTGGTTCAAGAGCTGGGTGTCCTGCAGTGTCTTCAGCATCCTCACCTGGTTGGTCTGCTGAACACCTACGAGACCCCAGCCAGTTACGTTCTCATCCTGGAGATGTACGTGCACTTCTCTACTTTATCTGTAACATAATGGCGGTGCTAATGATAATACCATCAGTTCATTTAAGACTGATGGAAAGTGTGATTTTTTTGGGTGGGGGAAACACTTTTTTTTTTTAACATGTTTTCTCTTTTTTTTTTTGCACATCAGCGCTGATCAAGGTCGTCTCCTGGACTATATTGTTAGTTGGGGGAATCTAACAGAAGAAAAGGTGTCTCTTTATCTACGGGATATTCTAGAAGCTTTACACTACCTTCACACGTGCAGGATTGCTCATCTTGACTTGAAGGTGAGCCTTTCCATAGAATAATTCTTAATAAATTAGTAGATCATTTGTGGAAGTAAGATACCCAGATGGCATGCATACTGTATGTAATCATACGTCTTGACTAGTGGTTCTCAACTAGTGGACTGGGACCTACTGGGGGCACATTTCCAAAAGAGGCACAGGATGGCTTTACATGAATTCAGACTAAATGAGCTATAAAAATACACTGGGGGAAAAAAAAATAGTTGTTTGTCTATCTAATTTACACTGCTAGGAAATTACACATTGAATTAAACATGACATTTTAAATAGAAAGACTTTCTTATAAAGCGTATTCCAATAACCTTTGTTTTATTTACAACTTCAAAAGAATTTAAACAGTGTAAACTAATACACCTAAAACCAAGGCATATTTCTTATTTACTCAACAACTGTCAAATTTATTTAAGAGCCAGGAGATCCTGAATGTCAAGTCACCTTTATTTATTTATATAGTGCTTTTAACAATACAGATTGTGTCAAAGCACTTAACAGTATCAAATTGGAGGACAGAGTGTCAGTAATGTATAATGATAAGATTAAACACTCAATTTTCAGTTAAAGGCATTTCATTATTGAATTCAGAGATGTCATTGTCTAGCTCAGTTTAGTTTAAATAGTATCTGTGCAATCAAATCGGCGATAATCGCTAGAAATGAAGTGTCCCCAACTGAGCAAGCCAGAGGCGACAGCGGCAAGGAACCAAAACTCCCTCTGAGACAGAAAAAAAAATCATATTAGAAGTGTCATTTTTAGTCTTGGGAAAAGTCATTTTTTTGGTTATGTTGCTTTAAAATATTGCATTAGGCAGACATTTCTGAGAAATTGCTATTTGTGAATTAAAAACCTTACCCTGTACTTTTTGTAAACATAATGTAAATTCATTAGTCATAAAAAGTGTAAACCCTAACGAACATTCATTTCCTGAAATGTCTGGTCAGGTTGGTAACACTTTATTTTAGGGTCTCTTAATTAGTTGCTTATTAGCATGCATATTACTAGAATATTAGCCATTTATTAGTAGTAATTAAGCACATATTAATGCCTTATTGTACATGACCTTATTCTACATTCCTAATCCTACCCAATACCTAAACTTAACAACTACCGCACTAACTATTAATAAGCAGCAAATTAGGAAATTTTGTAGGAAAAGTTGTAGTTTTTAGTGAATAAGTGTTCCCTATTCTAAAGTGTTACCGTCAGTTTTTGTATTTAGTTATTTACATTTTATTTTCTTGTAATTATTTTATATGTATTCATTTAGCTGACACTTGAGACGATACAAGCAAATCACCTTAATGAGATGAGACATGCTAACAATACAAAGTTTCATACATTGTCTAGAATAGTATAGAGGAGGGATTTAAGAGTTGATTTTTTAAGAGTAAACAGGATGCAGTGAAGTGCTTATGTAACGCAAAACAAAAGAGAAACGCTGATTGCTCAAATTGAAACTGCTGCAGGACAGCTCGGCTCTTAAGTGCATATATATATATATATATATATATATCAATAAATAAAAATACAAATAATTGTTCCTGGTGAGAATTATAATTTTAAATATAAACAGTAATTCAAATAAATCCTTCCTAGTAGAAACGATTCATCTAAACAATAGAAACAGGGTATTAAGCAAATAGGGATGTAACGATTTAATATGAATCAATGCATGGATCAAATGACTAACAATTTGATGTATCAATACAACACATAAAAAATCTAAATATATCAATAAGATATACTAGAATACTAGCTTGACTTATAAAAACAGGTCAGATTTTTCTATAATATATTATTATTGTTGTTGTTGTTGTTGTTGTTGTTATTATCTAATATATGAAGTACCAAATTTTTTTGTTTGTTGAGTCAAAAAGGTTGAGATCCACTGATTTAGATGTCATATTTAGAATGTAATATGCTGAGATGAATACAGCATGCTGAGATGTCTCTGTGGGATGTTAGAACAGCATTCTGTAAATGTGTTTACAATGTATAATATTTATAATATGGACAACAAAACCAGTCATAGGGGTCCTTTTTTTTTTTAGATTTATACATCATCTGAAAGCTGAATAAATGTATGGTTTGTTAGGATAGGACAATATTTGGCTAAAAATTAAGTTTTGATATATTTACAGTAGGGAATTTACAAAATATCTTCATGGAACATGATCTTTACTTAATATCCTAAAGGTTTTTGGCATAAAAGAAAAATCTATAATTTTGACCCATACAAGGTATTTTTGACTATTGCTACAAATATACCCGTGCTACTTAAGACTAAGAATGAGTGAAGTAAATAAGAGACTTAAAATGTGTTCAGGGAAATAAATAGAAACATTTGCCAATTTAGTTGTATATTCTGTTAAATATTCATAAGTATTTACACCCTATAAGCAAACACTGACTAATTGCTTCTATTATAATATATTGCCACTCCTAGAGATGTTGTGAGGGAAAACAAATAAGGTGGGAGGTCATTTTATCCCATCTTCCCTATACTACTGAATAATTTTAAGTTAGGGACTACTTTGCTCCTTTGAATACTTGACTGTATTACATCATTCTGAAATCAAGTGTGCTATTTGATTTCTATTTTTACATTTTGAACCTGCCATGTGTTTCCTATCCCATACTTATCTCCGTTTCAGCCCGAGAATGTATTAATCGAGCAAACGTCAGCCCAGCCTCTAGTCAAACTGACGGACTTTGGTGACGCGGCACATCTCTCCAACACCCCGTACATCCACCCTCTCCTGGGCAGCCCAGAGTTCTCCGCCCCTGAGCTGGTGCTGGGTGAGCCCGCGGCTCTGGCGTCTGACCTCTGGAGTCTAGGCGTGCTGGCGTACGTGATGCTCAGCGGGGCGTCCCCTTTCCTGGACGAGAGTGTCGAGGAGACCTGCCTCAACATCTGCCGCCTCGACTTCAGCTTCCCGGAGGACTACTTCCGCGGCGTGAGTCCGGAGGCGCGGGACTTGGTATGCGTCCTGCTCCAAGGCGAGCCGTGCAGACGTCCCTCTGCGCAGGTTTGCCTGCACGAGCAGCCGTGGCTGCAGCCCAACGCAGCCTCTGGAGCAGCTCGCCTCGACACTGCCAGACTCATCTCTTTTATAGAGCGGAGGAAACATCAGAACGACCTGCGACCCGTGGCCAGTTTCCGAGCATTCCTGCGTAGTCGCCTGCTTAGCCAGAGCTGAGAGAAACGTAGAAACGTTCTCCTGCGGTTCTGAGTAGGATATTAAGGAAAGTATAGGTTGCTGATATACGCTGTAATCTCATCCTCCTTTTAGAGTCATTCTGAAACGGTTCTGGGTCTCTTTTACTGTAACTGCTGCTGACAAAACTCTGAAGTCCCCTTTTCCAACCCTTCAAAAATCATTTCTGCTACATGTACATGTTCTCTCTTTGTATGGACAAAAAATGTGAATTAAGAAGGGGGGAAGATTCTTTTGAAGGTTTTTTTTCCCTGAGCCAGAAAGGTTTAGCCTCATGTTCGAACAGTATTTCAATCAGGTTGTTTCAGTGGAGTACTGTAATTTGAATAGCTACATTCAGGAAAGATTACATTTTGTACAAACCATGTATAGAAGCACAGTAAAGATGATATCTTTATCCTGAACGTTTTGGAGAAAAAAAAAACAGATTTAAAGGGAAGTAAAATCGGTTACTCTATGGCATTCATCTCAAGATCCATGTTTGATCATAACAAATGAAACGACTTTTAACAGCTGCAACTGATAAGCTTTTGATTTCAACTCGCATCTGTCTATCAGCCTTATGTTGTAAATAAACTGGACCTGCCTTCATTCATGTTAATTTGCAGTGTTTGAAATGCTTTCTCATTGGCTGCTCATGACTTTCAACTGACCAGTTAGAACACAAGCTGAAAAGCCGCCGAAGGCAGGAAGTGTCGGTAACCACAGCAAATGTGCACTCTTTGTAACTTGTTGAATTGTGCAATGTTGGGGCTTTAACATTTCGCAGCTATTTATAATGATTCGTGTTAAATCAACATTGTTAAGTACATGTGTCGGCCACCACAAGCTGAGATATGATGTGTCCGTGGCTCTTTTGCTGAGTTTTCTGTGTTCAGTATTATTTTGTACATTGGTGAAAAATCATTTGTGTCTTTGTCTCACTTTCGTTACGAATGTCGTTATTTTTATCGTTATACCAAAGTTCCTCCTCATGTACCTAAATGCTTCTTCTTCTCCCTGTTTGGTGGTTATAAGTTGTAACAATAAGTTATGAATGCAGTTCTGACTCCTGGAGCAGGAGTTTACTTGTATTGATTGTCGATTTATTTATTGTGTCTTGTTCGGTTTTTGTTAATCGAATTTAATTGAAGTAGTGCTTCATATTGTCAGGTTATTAGGAATTTTCATTTCCATATCTGCTCATTGTAGCAGTAGTCTGTTAATGTAAGTTTGCATGACTAAATGACAAGAATTATTCTTTGTTTTCAGTTCACGTTGTTTTAAATACAATGAGATGAATTGTTCCCCATGTACTGTTTTTGCTGTACAGGGAGAAAGTATAAAGTGAAATGCCTCCAAATTGTGTCGCAGTGCTCAAATAATCCAAAATAACAGCTGTCAACCCTTGTCACTAAAACCTAGTTGAAATTATTGCTGAATATAAAGGAGGTATATAACATGCTGGGTCAGTAATGTTAGTATGATTGTTCATGTTTTATTTAAGTTAGTTTCTCATAATGTATAGATGTACAGACACCGTTAAAAAAACAACCTGGACGTAGCGACACCCTGTTTTTTACATAATGTCATTTTGAATGTTTTTGACTCTATGTTAATTTTGCATGTATATTTCTTTGTACAGGAACCATACATGTTTGCACATTCTGTGCTGTACATAAGTTACTTTACCCTCGGTTATTTTTGAGATTAAACATCTGAAACATTTTATTCGTACAACTAGTCTCCAGTGTCTTTGTCTATAAAGTGTGTATGGGATTGGAAGAATATTGTCGTACAGTAGGTTTATCTGATGTGAGGATTGGTATTTTTACATATTTCCTGTCTGTGTCTCTTGAGGCCTCACCCAGGCAGGTGTGGAAACTACATCTGCAGGTGCTGTGATCTTAAGATCCCAAATCAGATAAATGACTAATTAAGCTCACCCTGATCTTATCGCAGTGGTGTCGGCATGTGCACTGTAATGCAACTGTAAGTGCATTACAGTGAATTGTTTTGCAGAACAAAAGAAAATATTTAGGATTCATATGTGCACATTGATTTGATTACATTTAACCAATCAGGCGATTTGCACGGTCACATTTTTATTGTAATTATTATGCAAGCCGGTTTCCTGTTAATTAAGAAATATCCAGAAATGTTTTCTTGTGAGCATGTAGGCATACCTGTACTGAAAAAAAAAAAAAAGATGCCTTTACAGAAAGGCTTGTGAGTTTGTTTTTGACACTTGTAGCATTTGTGGTTGTTTCTGATTGTGTGAATATAACTGCTTTGTTTTTTACGAGGTGTGAGAAGTTTGGTGTCGAGTTTAAACTGTGGCTAGTGTGATCTGCAGTTACCCACACATACAGTATGTTCCTCTTGAGAAACACAGTGTACCTTCAAACTCTCTGTGACATTAAAATAATTCCATTTAGTGGCCCAACCCAGACATTGAGGTGTAAGATAACCAGCTGAATAAAATGAAATGCATTATGAACCTTTCATACTGAAAACAAAACTTCAAATTCAAACTCCCATAAGTAGGCCTATGAATCAAAATTTCCCCTCTCAGTGCTTTCTAAGAAATCGTGAAAACAGTTTCCATGACTCATTTTTGTATTTTGCTAATTTAGGTTTGAAATAAGGTGTTTGTTGGCACGATTGTAATAATGGGGTAGCCCATTGAGGCATATGTGACTTTGTGCAGTTATTAAAAACTGCTTCGTAAAACTTGTAGCTACCACCAGGAGGCACACTTTAATTAGATCAAGAAGTCTAATCATTCAAGTGGTCTAATAATTCTGCAATATGGTGCCAGCGCATGAGTAACTTATCAGTGGTTTTGTGACTGTGGTCATGATTTGATCAGATATCTTCCTGGAACACTGATAGGTTATACCATCTAAGATAATATACAAAGTGCTCAGTTCTTCTCTGGTACTGTAGTCTTTGATGGGGCTTGGAAATAAAACGGTCCTAGGGTTAGTTTATCTTGACGCATTGAATTCTTCAGATACATCAGTGTTTAAAAGGTAAGAGTGTTTCTTGTGGCAAAATATTGGAACAATAATAATGTAGTCATAAAAGAAGTTTTTATTTTACAAAAATGAACAAATGTATATTTTAAGCCTTGTTATTACATAGTCAAAGCATGCAAATGAAATGCAATCAAATGTTTTCGCAATACCTATTTGAACTGAAAGTTTCAAACCAACATGTTAATGAGAGAAAATATTTCAGGCTGGATGGAATTATTTAAATATTAAAATGTCAAATCGCTCAAGCAAACTTCCTCATTTGTCTTTTACAGAAATAATCAAAAATCTCATTCCTCAAGAGACAGGATTTGCAAAAGTGTGTGCATAGAAAATAACTGCATAGTGATTACTTATAGAAAATTCTTGCCAGTTGTTATTAGAACACTTAAAATATTTTATGTAAGTTATTATTTTTAGTATTTTGTTCATAATTGAATATTATGAGTTCTATTATTTAAATAGTATTCACTTAAAATGACAAATATTTAACATAATAAGCAGAACTGTATATTTATAACTAATTAATTAGTGTACAATTATATAGAAAACAAATACTGTGGTACGAGTGTTATTATGTAGTCTGCTTGTAATTAAATCTGTATGTAAAGATTACAATACAGTCTACTGACTTAAATTTTTTTTTTTTTGCATCCAATAGATCGAGAATAAAAATGCATCCTTTTGAAGAACACTGAAAAGACTGTGATTTATTAAATATGGATGGATTCGATGTGCCATGTAAATTTGCTCACATACAGTATATGTATAGAAATTGCCAAAAAAGGAAGACTTTCTTCTGACTTTAGTGCTGGTTTCATCCGTTTCCAATCTGCAATTGCACAGAAGACCTAAAGGAGGCGACACCTGCATGAACAGTTGCCTGTGCTGATGCTTTTCATTTTAAAGTACTTACAATACTTCAACTTCAAAGAAAAATAGTCTAGCTAAAATGACAAAAAAATTATAATAATAATAAAATATATAGGCTATTTATCATAATATATCAATGAGCAGCACCCATAATCAACCTTTATTTTTGTTGCATGACAATGTTCTGTTTACCAGATGTACACAGAGTGAGTCGAGTTACAGTTTAATGTTTCTAAATGTGTATGCTTTTCTATGGAATTAGATTTGTGCCAAATAAAATGAATGTAATTTTTAAAGAAACGTATGAAAATATCAAGTGAAACTGAATAAAATGTCTTTGAAACTAAAAAATAAATAAATTACAGGCAAAATCTTTGACCTCGTTTTTAATACACTGCAGGTTTTGCAACTGTTTTCTCATCTTTCATTCGTTGATCTGTACTTACAAATGCACTTCCAGAGTTTTCATTTACGCTTCTAAAGTTTTCGTTTACGATTCTGAAGATTTCATTTACGCTTCTAAAGTTTTCGTTCGCCATTCTGACACAAAGCTCTCGTGGGGGCGGGGTTAACAGCGGTGTGTTCTCATTGGCTACTGAGTTTTTGATTGACAGCTTCTTGACCTGGAAGTGAAGGCGTCAGTATCGTTGCGCCTGTGTGGATGTGAGCGTCTGTTAGCGGCTTCCTATTTCATTTTAATGATATAAAGTTAGGAGTTTTGTTTTGAATTCAATCTGTATTCATCTGTTGCTACTACTCTGTCAACATAAGCTTTTAGGAGCATGAGAAAACGCGAGAGAAAAAGGTCATATTGAGGTTTAATTATTAAAGTACTGTAATACTGGAAATATCGTATAATGTCCAGTGTTCTCTTATTATATGTGTTTATTGCTCTTGATTCTTTTGCATTATAGGGTCTAATTAGGTTGAGCTGTTACATTTGAAATACAATACTATACTGTGATATTCAGACGTCAAGAAAGTCTCACTCCAACCAGGCAATCAAGCTCATTTTATTACATATCCCACACAAACAATGTTCTTGCTGCCAATTGTTTTTATCATGCTGATCATTTTGTTTAGTTATTTTATTTAGTTAACATCATCTAACATTTAAAATTGGAAATACATTTTTAACAATCATCAACTCTTTCAAGTGTGACTTTTATAAACCAGTTGAATGAATGTAAATGAAAATATGAATTAATTCAAATAAATTGACATTCTTTATTGTCACTACAGCATATACACAAGTATCAAAGTGAAAGTCTTGGATGCAATTATGTTGTGACAGGAAAGACCAGAATCCACAAAACACTAACTGCATATATACATAATGCACAGTACTATTATATTTTACATTACCACACAAAATGCACAAGAACATAACATACAGAATGTTTAAAATTCATATGTTTTAAACACTGCAATGATCCTTTCAACAGTTCCTGTTACAGTATAAGTTACAAAACAGTGAATGAGTATGTAATGTACTGGAGTGCAATATCAGTCTTTACGGGGATAGTCCACGCCAAAAAAAGAAAATTCTTTCATTTACTCACTTTCATGCTATTCCAGATGTATATAACTTTCTTTCTTGACACAAAGATTTTTAAGAAAATAATCCATTTCTGAGAATCCACATAACACAAGTGAACTGTAACCCATGCACATTTGACAGTTGAGTGGAAGTGATTATTAATAGTCAAAAGTTTATATTATTAGTGTTTTTCTTATCTGTTGTTTCACTTCAAAAGATACTGATTTAAAAACTAAGGTCAGATGGATTACGGTCATGGTCGCTGTGTGTGGTTTTTAAAGCATCTTTAGGACTCACAGAGATTAATTATTTGCCTAAAAATCTTAACTTGTGTTTACCTGTCCAGTAGAAAGAAAGTACAGTAATATGCATTTGAGACAGCATGAGGGTGAGTAAAATTAAAAATATATATTTTTTTATTTTTGAACTATCCCCTTAACAATCACATGCTGTTGGTATGCCAATTCGAGATCAGCATAGACTAATAAGAATAAAGTGCAACCTCTTGTGTACTTGTGAACAGTGTTTGTTTTATCTAGAGCTCCAAAGAAGTAAAGATATTTGCATAATATCAGGTGTCTGAAGATCAAGATCCCAGTCATTCAAAGGTGATGTGTCTGAACACAATAAGATTCTTGTCTGATGAGGGCTCTCTGGTACTATCACTACATCCTCTGGGTCAGCATCAGAAGTTCATGGAAGAGTTGCTCTTCTCTCTGGAAACAGAGAAAGGACATGTATCATAGTCTAACAATACAAACTGCTTTGAACTCCCATGGCACATTTCAAACTTAAAATATTTCAAACAAATAAATACACAATATAATTATTTAATATATATATTAGTATTAACTTGGTACTAAAATACCTCAAAGTTATGTACCATTAATCATCTGTAATACCGCTGTGTAACCATTAGATGGCTCTGTATAGCCCTATATAATCATGACTGTGTATACCCTAGTTGCTGGAAACTGTTTTCAGTCATAATTATTTGCATGTATTAGGTTTTGCATTTGGATATATATTTAGGCATTATTTGTCAAAGTTTGTTTGTTTGTTTGTAAAAGGCTTACCTTGCTAAAGTTGACAGCGCAGTGATTGACAGCGGCTTGTAAAATAGCATTGGTTATTGTCAGATGCAGTAAATTTAGTACTGTACAATCTATGTGCTGGGGGAAAATATGAACTAATCGAAGCAAATATGATCTAATTGAAGACTGTAACTGTGTGTAGATAACCAGGTCCTGTGATTGGACTAAATCAAGAACACTTACGGTGAGTATCCTGATAACAACGATGATTGATGATCATGATGATTATATCATTCATCTGTGCTATTCCTAAGAAATCATCTCATCAATGTAGTGTAGCAGCAGAAAAATACTGATAAAATAATAATAAAAAATCTTTATATATCATTTTATATCATTAAAATGAAATAGGAAGCCGCTAACAGACGCTCACATCCACACAGGCGCAACGATACTGACGCCTTCACTTCCAGGTCAAGAAGCTGTCAATCAAAAACTCAGTAGCCAATGAGAACACAGCGCTGTTAACCCCGCCCCCACGAGAGCTTTGTGTCAGAATGGCAAACGAAAACTTCAGAAGCGTAAATGAAAACTTCAGAATCGTAAACGAAAACTTTAGAAGCGTAAATGAAAACTCTGGAAGTGCATTTGTAAGTACAGATCAACGAATGAAAGATGAGAAAACAGTTGCAAAACCTGCAGTGTATTAAAAACGAGGTCAAAGATTTTGCCTGTAATTTATTTATTTTTTAGTTTCAAAGACATTTTATTCAGTTTCACTTGATATTTTCATACGTTTCTTTAAAAATTACATTCATTTTATTTGGCACAAATCTAATTCCATACTTTTCTACTGTTTGCAATCTGATCCTGAACTATGTTTGTTCAAAGATTTAGTTTTTTTTTCTTCAGTGTAATGAATGTTTAATAAAGTAAACTTTTTCCAAAAACTTGTCCTGTGTAGGGTCACAGGGATGCTAGATCTTAATTCAGAGTCAGGGAAACACCCATCTGATGGACACTTTACTATCTCATGAGGCAACAGAAAGTCACATTGTAGGTCACATGACAATGCAAACATTGCCGATGTAACTTCTGTACTGTCTAAAACATACTTTTTTTTAACAGACACAAAGTTCTTTATCAAATACAGTTCTGTACGCTTACAGTTCACAATTTCCGAATGCAACTTATGTAGTGACTGTGTCTTTATGCCTGAAACATTTTTTAGTTCTTGACCTTTGTTTAGCCCTGGTTTCCTTAGTTAACCCCTGGTTCATTGATTATAGTCCCACCTGTTCCTTCACTGATAAAAATGATTTTGTGGTGAAGTAAATACTTCAGAAAAACAAATGTAATTTCTACATTAAATAATTTAGGTCAGGCAAGAATTTAAATAGAGTAAATTCAATATTAGTACTCAATTTAAGCTTGTAGAATTTAAAGTTTGAACTTATAAGTATATTTTATTTGGAATTGTTTGTTATTTTTACAGATATTGTTTAAGTAAATATCAACGTCATGATCCCGTTGTTCCCATCATGCACTAGGGCATGAATAATTAATATGGTAATTTTTTTGTTTTTGTTGCTGTTTTCGAGATGTATTTACACTGTTTTGTGGTTGCTTTTGTTGTTAGGTTAAGTAACTTGCTGTTTCGTGACATCCGGAGTTCATTTTTTACTCAAAATGACTCATTCATACTCAAACACTATTCACTGATCATCACCGTCATTGTGTATCATGTGCCAAGTATTCAGGTCTCTTTGTTCATTCAGTTAATAACTATATTGAGTCAACATATAACCTTAACACGAATACCAAGCAGTCTACTTGCTTACATACGTGCTTGTAACTTAACCACATGCTATATAGGCTTTTTTTTTTCAGTGCTATGATGTTTGAGTAAAGTTTACAAACCGTGACTGAGTGAAATGTACTTGAGTATTGAAAGGTAAATTTAAAATAATTAAATTACTCATCAAACTCTACCTGGCCACGTTAAATTTATTTATTTCCTTTATTAATTGTAGTTAACTTAGTTAAGTAGATTTTACTTAATTCCTTATTTACATTTTACTTAAAAAAATATGCCTCAGTTCGTGTGTGTGTGTGTGTTTCCCTGTATGTTTAGTTCAGTTCTTGGTTTTTGGATTGATGTAAGGTTTGGTTTGATGTATTCCTGTTTTCCCTGTGTGCCTGTGTTCCAGAGTTTTGTTGTTGTTGTTGTTTGTTTTAATTTAATAAAACACTTCACAAATATCCTCATCTAGTCTAGTTGCTGCACTAGACCATGACAGTGTTCAATAAAATTTTTATTTGTATTTTTTGCATAGGATGCTTCTATATGTTTCCTGCTCATGCATCTTCGTTATAGGCTTCCTCTGTCTGTAATTTTCCTTATACCCCTAAAATGTATCACAGCCACTAAAAGATTGTTTGTAGACTAAATTAAAAAGGATCCTTTAGATCCTGGGAATGAATACCGGGAATTAGTGTTATTATAGTGTCATTAATGTACTATTATTGTTTTTGTTAATATTCTGAATTATATTTTCAGTTTTCATCTTAAATTAAAGTTACAGTGATTTTGTGTGTATATATTCTATATTTGTGTGTGTATGTGTATATTTGTGTATCTCTATCTCTATCATTTAAGTTTTAGTTATGTTAGTACTTCAATGTAATTATTTCAGTTAATGTTTATTATATTGTAAGTAATCTTTAATAATTTTGTTTTTATTTGATAACGATAATAATCCTGAAACTCACGGACCACTAAAAAAGCAGGTCAGGTAAACCCCTTGGGGGTCTCACAAACTAGAGATTACATGAATTACATATCAGGAATTTTAAGGCATGCTAAATGAGTTGGCCGGTGTAATTTGAAGCGTTAAATAAATAAATAAAAAGATTCAGTAAGTGAAGAATTAAAATAATAATAATAATAAAATGTGCACAAGTCTAATACAAATAAGCAAGCCTTCAACTAAAATTATCCAAAAGCTAGTTTTCTTTGTTTTTGATTCTGGCCTGGAAATATTTCTGGGACACGGCAACCCTCAATTTTGAAATTTAGTGCAAAATATATCTACAGTATGTGTATCTACAGTTTATACTACATTCTATATCTTGATTCAACTCTGCAGAAGCACAATGGATTTTCAAATAATTATTTTGGTGGTTGCTAGTGTGAAACAAGGAGAAAAATGTAAGATAAAATGCATGTTTATTTGTTTGTTTGTTTTTAGAATTTTCAGTCACTTCTGCAAACTTTTTTTTCTCTCGGTCCTTCGTCCAGACTTTCAATACTGTTGCCATAATTACCATATGCGGTAGATAATGCTGTTTACAATTGCTCATAAAGGCCTCCAGAGCTGAAACCTGGTTATGGTAAGAGGTGTTACATTTCCAACACACACTCTGTGGTTGACCAATCAGAGCAGACTAGGCTTTTTCGAAAAGGCAGGGTTTAAAGAGACAGGTACTAAAATAGAGTGTTTCAGGCAGAGGGTGAAAAGAGGTACTACAGCAATGTGTAAGAAAAATAATGTGATTTTGAACTTTATATCATGTTAATGTATTCTAGCAGACCCACCCAAAACTTGAAAAGGAGCATAATAAGATCACGGTAAAATTTGCTTTGTAATGTACAACTTACTAAACTGTAATCCTACCCCACTTCTGTTGTGAGTTTTGTCATTTAAAGTTCACAAATCCTGAAATCATACTCTGACTTCTACATATCCAGTCACAGTTTCTGTCAGGAATCTCTTCAGAATGGCTGAGTAACAAAATCCAATCAAGAAAAGAGGAAGAATTAAACATGTGACATTCATTTTAAATATAGCCTACCAATTATCCTCGAATAAGGATTAGAATCTTGATTTAATAATGTTTAGAATGTAGTCATTTGTTGAGTTTGACAGTTCATTGCATTTACGCAGTCGGTTGAGATTCAAACCATGGTGCCAAATTTAGGACGTGTATCAGATGAACCTCAACCAATTTTGTTACCAACATTATACGTTTTTACATGATGCTCCTTGTAGTTTTCAGTGAAAATGCCATAGCTATTGTGTTTTTACTTTTACCTGTAGTGTCTGTGACTCTTGTGAGAAAACTTTCCAAACTTGTAGAGAGCAAAAACAGCAAGAACCAGTTTCATTATGGTAATGGGGATAGTCCCTCAGGAGGTGTCAGTGCATCCTGTCCTGTGAGTGATGTCTGTCACATAATGTTTTGACTGGCTAGTGAAAGCTTAATCACGATGACTGGTCAGATATGAGAACACTGCACAAAATGTCATTAGAAGGGCTGTACTGGGGATATTAGACTGAATCATAATGTCCGCTATGATGACAATCTTGAGTCTGTGTAAAATCTGCTTATCATGGGAAAAACATAGTTGAGCACAATTTGAATCATGCTTCTGTAGAGGAGTAGTGGCTGGGGTCTGTGGTTACACTTGTCACCCAGTTTCTATCGCTTCTGCTCTACATGAGTTTAGGGCTGTTTTTGTGATGTGTTTTAATATAGATTACATAAATTGCCTGTTTTGTGAAGCGTGCAGTGCATGTTATTTTGCTTCACCAAGTTGGCTATTTCATCACTATCACTCATCGCATTATACTTAATAAATCATTGCGAAGCGTACACTTTCTTTCTTGTGACTTTTGCCTGTTTACTGGTAGTCCAAAAAGTACAGCATCTACTTTATTGAGCATGAATCTCCCAATGTCCCAAAGACATTTTTGATATAATGTTAGCAAATACGCTTAAAAAGCAACACGGAACATTCTGGTTTTGCTTTCCTTGCTTTTGATCATAAATTGATGTGCGTGCGTGTGTGTGTGTGTGTGTGTGTGTGCGCGTGTTTTTGTGACAAATGAGGACATAAATTTGTATAATGACAAGGGTATGACGGGTATTACAAGGAGAGGGTGACTTTTCAAAATGCTTATAAATCACACAGAATGGAGTGTATTGAAAATCTGAAGTAGGTTTCCTGTAAGGGGTAGGGTTAGGTGTAGGGTTGGTGTAGGGCAATAGCACATACAGTAAGTACAGTATAAAAACCATTACGCCTATGGAGAGTCCCCACTTTTCACAAAAACAAACATGTGTGTGTGTGTGTGTGTGGTCCTGGTACTCCCTACATTATGAGGACCAAATGTCCCCACAAGTATAGTGATACCAGTAATTTGTTGACCTTGTAGGTTTTTTTTTTTTTTTTTTTTTTGATCCAGATGAGGAAAACAGCTTATAAATCATACAGAATGAATAGCTATAAAAATCTAAAATAGCAGAAAGTTTTGTGTGAGGGGTAGGTTTAGAGATAGGGTTAGGGTAAGGGGATAGAAAATACAGTTTGTAAAGTATAAAAACCAATACACCTATAGAGTGTCCCCATAAAACTTGGAAACCTGTGTGTGTGTGTGTGTGTATGTGTGTGTGTGTGTGCGCGCGTTTTTGTGACAAATCAGGACATAAATTTGTATAATGACAAGGGTATGACAGGTATTACAAAGAGAAGGTGACTTTTCAGGACATTACCCCATGTCCCCACTTTTCAGAACGCTTATAAATCACACAGAATGGAGTGTATTGAAAATCTGAAATAGCACAAAGTTTCCTGTAAGGGGTAGGGTTAGGTGTAGGGTTGGTGTAGGGCAATAGCACATACAGTTTGTACAGTATAAAAACCAATACACCTATAGAGTGTCCCCATAAAACTTGAAAACCTGTGTGTGTGTGTGCGTGCGTGTGTGCATGTGTGTGCGTGCGTGTGTGTGTGTGTGTGTGTGTGTGTGTGTGTGTGTGCGTGTGTGTGTGGTCCTGGTACTCCCTATTATGAGGACCAAATGTCCCCACAAGTATAGGTACCAGGGGTGCACAAGTTTTTCAGCCTGGTTCTCGTATCTCAAAATTTGTATAATGATATGGGTATGACAGAGGTATTACAATTTGAAGGTGGTTTATGAGGACACTGCCTATGTCCCCGTAATTCAAAAGGCTTAAAAAACATACTAAATGGTGTTTTTTTGAAAATCTAAAAATGCACAAAGTCTCCTGTAAGGGGTAGGGTTAGGTGTAGGGTTGGTGTAGGGCAATAGAAAATACAGTTTGTAAAGTATAAAACCAATACACCTATAGAGTGTCCCCATAAAACTTGGAAACCTGTGTGTGTGTGTGTGTATGTGTGTGTGTGTGTGCTGCGTTTTGTGACAAATCAGGACATAAATTTGTATAATGACAAGGGTATGACAGGTATTACAAAGAGAAGGTGACTTTTCAGGACATTACCCCATGTCCCCACTTTTCAGAACGCTTATAAATCACACAGAATGGAGTGTATTGAAAATCTGAAATAGCACAAAGTTTCCTGTAAGGGGTAGGGTTAGGTGTAGGGTTGGTGTAGGGCAATAGCACATACAGTTTGTACAGTATAAAACCAATACACCTATAGAGTGTCCCCATAAAACTTGAAAACCTGTGTGTGTGTGTGTGCGTGTGTGCATGTGTGTGCGTGCGTGTGTGTGTGTGTGTGTGTGTGTGTGTGTGTGTGCGTGTGTGTGTGGTCCTGGTACTCCCTATTATGAGGACCAAATGTCCCCACAAGTATAGGTACCAGGGGTGCACAAGTTTTTCAGCCTGGTTCTCGTATCTCAAAATTTGTATAATGATATGGGTATGACAGAGGTATTACAATTTGAAGGTGGTTTATGAGGACACTGCCTATGTCCCCGTAATTCAAAAGGCTTAAAAAACATACTAAATGGTGTTTTTTTGAAAATCTAAAAATGCACAAAGTCTCCTGTAAGGGGTAGGGTTAGGTGTAGGGTTGGTGTAGGGCAATAGCACATACAGTTTGTACAGTATAAAAAACATTACGCCTATGGAGAGTCCCCACAAGGATAGCAAACCAGACATGTGTGTATGTGTGTGTGTGTGTATGTGTGTGCGCGTTTTTGTGAAAAGCCAGGACATAGATTTGTATAATGACAAAGGTATGACATAGGTATTACAAGGTGAAGGTGACTTTTCAGGACATTGACCCATGTCCCCACTTTTCAAAACGCTTATAAATCACACAGAGTGAGGTTTTTTTGGGGAAAGTTGAAATGCACAGTCTCTTGTAAGGGGTAGGTTTAGGTGTAGGGTTGGTGTAGTAGGGCAATAGCACATTCAGTAAGTACAGTATAAAAACCATTACGCCTATGGGATGTCCCCACTTTTCACAAAAACGAACATGTGTGCATGTGTGCATGTGTGCATGTGTGCATGTGTGCGCGTGTGTGCGCGTGCGTGTGTGTGTGTGTGTGGTCCTGTTACTCCCTACATTACAAGGACCAAATGTCCCCACAAGTATAGTAATACCAGTAATTTGTTGACCTTGTAGGGTTTTTTTTTTGGTCCCGATGAGGAAAACAGCTTATGAATCATACAGAATTAATAGCTATAAAAATCTAAAATAACAGAAAGTTTTGTGTGAGGGGTAGGTTCAGAGGCAGGGTTAGGGTAAGGGGATAGAAAATACAGTTTGTACAGTATAAAAACCAATACACCTATAGGGATTACCCATAAATCTTAGAAACCTATGTGTGTTTGTGTGTGTGTGTGTGTGTGTGTGTGTGTGTGTGTTTTAAATTGCACTTTTTCTGAATATAAAAATGGTCAAATGTGTTAAATGGGCTATGATACACTCTAGGGTGCATACATTTTAATCTTCTTTAAACAACATTTCTTCAGAAAATAAAAGATCTTTAAATTATATTAGCTTACATGGACTGCAACATTTACAAATATATGACTTAAGTTATCTGTTATTATTATTTATTGATTTAATGGACCTGAGCTGACATGAAATAACAATGAACAGAGAATGGTTGCATTAATTGCTAAGACTAGTCTAATAATACTTATAAATTTGTTTTAAGCCATTTACATGACTGATCTAATTTGATCCTGAAAAGTAGTAGTGATTACACCTATAGGCTAACTACAGTTGTTCATAGTTCTTAAGACACATAGGTCTTAACATAATAGCTATGTTTATGCAACAATAAATTAATCAATATCAATTAACCAATATTAATACATACTGTAACAAATGTACTGCTCATTGTTATTTAATATTAGTTAATGCACGTACTTACGTTAACTAATGGATCCATAAGTGTTCCCATCTTACCTTGTGGTGTAAATTATCACTCTGCAATGTGAGCCACACTTATATACATTTTTATTGAAGCTATGTATTCTTACTACAGATCATTCATATAGTTATAGTTTTAGTAAACAAAAAAGTCAGTAACAGTAAAATACATGTATGTATATATGTAAAATACAAAGTACATATAGTTGCTAGAAAACAACCCAAAATTATGAATAAAAATTAAATGATCAAATAAAAAATAAATATACACATTTACAGATATATGCACAAATAACACTATGAGGCTTGTAAATGATATTGTATTATACTTGTTTTCAACTTGCCCTTATCTATTTACAACTTTCTGACTATTCTTCCACTCAAATTGCTCATTTATAAACTATCTTCATTTATATACATATTTGGGTTGGATTGATAGATTGATAGATTGATAGATTGATAGATTGATAGATTGTTTGATAGATAGATAGATAGATAGATAGATAGATAGATAGATAGATAGATAGATAGATAGATGGATAGATGGATAGATGGATAGATAGATGGATAGATGGATAGATAGGTAGAGAGATAGATAGATAGATAGATAGATAGATAGATAGATAGATAGATAGATAGATAGATAGATAGATAGATAGATAGATAGATAGATAGATTTTTGTCTGTATACCCTATTCCAATTAATCTTCTACTCAAACAGCTGTAACTGATCTCTCGTCCACACTAGTGGTCTGTGAGTAAACAGATCCTGTGGCCTGCATAATGTAACTCTTCATGAACTGCAGTCTACTGAAGGGTGTCCTGTAAAGGAGTCTAAAAAGTTGCCTCCTAAATTTCTCTCCCACAAACACATAAAGAAAGGGATTTATACTGCTATGTGAATAAGCCAAAGCCTCTGTGATCTGCAGACTTAGATTTATTGCCTTACTGCTCTCACAAGATTGAGTTATAGGTTTAATCAGCTCTAAGGCTTTCACAAAAGCTGCAATATTGTACGGAGCCCAACTGCAGAAAAAGACCACCATCACTGCAATGACGAGACGCATGGCCTGCCTCCTAGAAGAGCGAACTGTCAGGAGTCTCATCAAAATCATTGAGTAACAAAATCCAATCACAATAAGTGGAAGAATTAAACCCATGACATTCATTTTAAAGATGCCAAAAATCATTGAGTAATGACTAGAACCTGGATCATTTGTTGGATAATATACACAATAAGTTAAATTACCCATCTTTGTGGTTTTGAGATACATCAACTCAGGAAAGGATGCAAAAACTGCAATAATCCATATGACCATACTGGCTAAGATCCCATATGTCCTTGTTCTGACTCTCAGAGCAAACACAGCATGAACTACAGCTAAGTATCGATCAACACTCATCAGTACAATAAAGAATATCCCACTATAGAATCCAATGTAGTAAACACTACGGACCATAGTGCACATAAAATCTCCAAAGATCCACTGGTCTCTGGCACTGTGTGCCAGGAAGGGGAGGGCAGAGATCAAGAGCAGGTCTGCAATAGCCAGGTTCAGAAGACAGATGTCAGTCATGCTTCTGAGTTTCACACCCATCAAGACCACCCAGATCACCAGTGTGTTACCCAGAATGCCCACAATGAAAAACAGCGAATATAACACAGGGAGGATGCTTGCTCCGTGAGTTCCATAGTTACAGGCCAATATAGATGGGTCCAAATCATCGTAGTACCCAGAATACTCATATGGTGCCTCATTCTGTGACACACCTGAAAGTAGTCCATCCACACTTGAAAAGGAAAAGAAAAAATATACTATAAGCAACACAGAGCTCTTCTTTTACATGTGACTAACATATGTGATATGACCTCACCTGGACGATGCATGATCATTTAGATAAGGGATACTGTTGGTTACTATCTCAGTCCATGGATGCTGTGCAGTGGTCCTGTTCATGACAAAGAGACAATTCTCAGTGCAAATGGATCTTTAAATAACATGCTCTCAGAACAACCATTGTCAGTAATTTCCATCAATGATGGCTTCCGTCCTGTGCTTTCCCAAACTAAAAAGAAATGAATGATCTGTCTATTTTGACTGGTTAATGTTACCAGCCTTTCATTAAGAAATCTGTCATTTAAAAAATAAATCAAAATAACTTGTTTATAGAGACTATTGTATGTTAATTTTATTTTCTTCAATGTCCCATTTTCTCAAAGCTCTTTTTCCGCTGTTTGAACTACATTTGGAGATGATGTTTGGTCTTACCTCAGCAATTCAGCTGTAGAATTCATAAACAGAAACGCAGCTGTAGAATTCATAAACAGAAACGCAGCTGTAGAATTCATAATCAGAAAACCAGAGGTGTTCTAACTGGGTTAGACAAACAGGGAAACAGAGATTGTTAGAATAATGCTACATATTTAAGGCATTAATAAAAAGGTATTACAATATGTGACTGCTTTATGCGACAATATGTGGCTGCTTGTTGCATTAGTAGACAAATAAACATATTAGTATAAACACATAATATAAACGTAATAATATACATATTCATAAACACATAAATGAACATGTTTAAATTGCCAACAAAATGCAATTATTTGAACGAACAACTACTACAGGTGTTCCTGTGGCTCAGTGGTAGAGCATTGAGTTAGCTGCGCAAAAGGTTGTGGGTTCAATTCCCAGAGAACACACAAACTGATAAAAAAAATGTATATCCTGAATGCACTGTAAGTCACTTTTAGCGTCTGCTAAATGCATAAATGTACTTTGTGGCATTATATCATTATACGCCTGATGTCATAGCAGATTTAAATATAAATAATTAGTAAAGAATTTTACTGAATTCATTTCTATGTATGTTAATAACTTTTTATCATCAAAATCTGTATGGATTAAATATATATTTACTATAAATAAACACAAATTAACAATGAACAATAGTATATAAATTACCATTAAACTAGTTTGATGAATTACTACTAATTATCAAAAGAAGAGCATAAAATCAGTAACATTTTGGCATCTTTCTTTGATAAATGTAAAAGTGGGCACAATTTATTAAATTCAGTGTATTTGCACAGCACTTAAATATATATTGCACTTTAATACACAAAATATATATTGTTCCAAAGCAGCTTTACAAACAATATGCCTTAAATATGTCTCCTCATGTATATATATATATACACACACACACACACACACACACAAAAGCACAAAATAGTGCATTATTGGTGATTTGAGCCACATAGCATTAATGATAATAAATACTATTTATTTTTAATATTTTTTTAAATATATTTTTATACCAAAGTCACCGTACCACATAAAGTCTTATGAATTCTTAACAGAAAATTTCACATACCTATGAGCACAATGAGCTTCGATCTGTGGTGGAAACCACCTGTGACATTCAGACTTATTCTGTGACATTGAATGTTTCCAACAGCTGGTTTACCAACCATAAAAAGTGTGAAACCATAACCATTTAAAACTCAAAAAGAGCGTTTGCTGTAAAAGTGGGGGTTAGGGCTTATATTTCTACTCCCTGCAGAAGAGATATTGTATCTCAATGGGACCTTCCTGGTTAAATAAATAAAGTGCGCTCCAGGCATATTAAAGGCATATAAACGAACACTATTTTATAAAGATGTTAAATCAATAATGTGCTTGCCAGGAATACTCACAAGTGGAATAAATTGATGTTGCCCCCTGACCTTCCGAACAAAGACGGGAAGTTGAGATGAGATGAGATGAGATGAGATGAGATAAGATCGTATCATATGAGGTCGGTCAAAAAAAAACATGATCTGTTATAGGTTTTTTTTTTTCTCAGGCTATTGGTTTGTGGTACTTCCTCTGTATAGGTAGGGGTAGGGGCTTTGCAGATTGCAGAAGTAGTTTCATATTGGTTGCAATAGCAATGGCTCTATTGGCTCCCACCATGTTTCAACTACAGTTTAGAGGAAATTACATGGCTATACATCTATGTTATGTCTTTTATATGTGAATGAAAAACAGTGTTGCAGCACTGCAATATGACCCTTAATAGTGCTTTAATGGTGCAAAAAAACAAAAACAAATCCTATGTCAATAAATAACCAGTAAAAAAACACGCTCAGCATTGCACGTGTACTCAGAACAGCTGAGCAATGTGTTAGCATGTGGTTTTACACTCCCTGCAAACACCCAACCACTTAAAAGTGCTTTTCGAAGAGATGGTCATAGTCTGTATAACCTTACATATTTTATATTTTATAACCTCTAGTATTCTTTACATAAAACATAACACAGTTTGGGATTGGCACCATTTGAATTAGTAACACACTGAAACAGAAAACATGAAACCAACAGAGGTGAAGGTTTACCTTTGCTCTTTTGCGGGTTCTTGTTTGTGTTATTCTCAGTGTTTTCTGGTTCTACAGTCTCTTCACTGTGAAAACATATATAATAAATAGAAATAAAATAATAATAATATATATAACTAGATTTTTACATTTTCTGAAGAAGCTTTAAATTGTAAATGGTGCTTGCTCATTTAGCCTACAAAACTTATTGCCACGTTGCTAAGATTTTCTGGCCACAGTATCATGTCCACAGATAGAAGCTGGATAGTACAGTCTACTGTGTAGACACAGACAAACTGAAATGCTAATAAACAACATACAGTAGTGTTTCATTCTGTTGATGTACTGAGCAGCCATATTGCATCCTGAAGTCTGGGTTTTTGCGGTTCTTCCACGTTTCCAAGCCAGAATTCCAACTTGAGGAGGTGTTTCAGTTATAAGTTCCTGGGAACTCCAACTTCTGAGTACAAATAGAACGCACCATTAGGATAAGGTTTTGTTTAAATCACTAACCCCAAGTATAAGCAATAGTAATAGTAATATTAAAGAATATGATTTATTGGTCTCAAGAACTTCCCACATATAATTTTTGGTAACCCTTCAGTTTAGGGACCAATTCTCACCATGAGCCAACTGCCTATTAGCATGCATATTACTAGCATATTGGCCTTTTTATTAGAACTTATAAAGCACATATTAATGCCTTATTCTGCATGATCACATTCTAGATCCCTTAACCCTACCAAATACCTAAACAGAAGTACTACAAACAACTACCTTACTTACTATCAATAAACAGTAAACTTGGAGTTTATTGAGGGAATTGATAGTGACTGTGTTCCCTAATCTAAAATGTTACTGTGTCAGAATTTTTTCAAAATCCTTTAGAATTTCTGATTGCTGCATGACAATTGTGGCACCACTGAAAAGTAACCAATATCACTTGATCTCACTTTATGTTAGCTTGCATTGTAATGCTCGAAAAAAAGAAAAAGAAAAGAAAAAAACATTAACCCGGTTCATTAAGTATAAATAATTATAATCACTTGATGGCAAACAAGTAGCTAAACAGCATTACAAAGCTTATCAGGGACTTTGAACATCATCAGATCAAGCAGGTTTAACATCAAATAGGTAAACTTATGTTTTTAAATAAAGGCTACAAGAGTTGTTGGAAGCTTAATTACATGACGTTGAAGCCAAGCAGCCATGACACAGTTGGTGGCATTTTACAGTTAATTTATTCAACTCTATCTTAGTTTTCAAATCTGGAATCACATAAATCGGTGTACTGTACATATTCTTGCACATATGTGACCATGGACCACAAAACCAGTCTTAAGTCGCTGGGGTATATTTGTAGCAATAGCCAAAAATACATTGCATGAGTCAAAATTATTTATTTTTCTTTCATGCCAAAAATCATTAGTATATTAAGTAAAGATCATGTTCCATGAAGATACTTAGTAAATTTCCTACCATAAATATATAAAAACTTCATTTTTGATTAGTAATATGCATTGCTAAGAACTTAATTTGGACAACTTTAAAGGCGATTTTCTCAATATTTAGATTTTTTTGCACTCTCAGATTCCAGTTTTTCAAATAGTTGTATATCGGCCAAATATTGTCCGATCCTAACAAACCATACATCAATGGAAAGCTTATTTATTTATTTATTTATTTAATCTCAAATTTATAAAAAACTAATTGATCCTTATTGGTTTTGTGGTCCAGGGTCACATCTAGCTTTTAAAAATGCTGCTTAAGTTGGCAGTTTGTCAGCTGCAGGCAATATAACACAAACATTTTGTTTCTACTTTGCACCACTCACATTGGTTTGGAGGACTGTGAACACAAGCACAATGACACAAACAGTGAAAATATCTGCACTTAATTGGGGTGCCAATTATATTAGAGGACCAGAACAAAAGTATGATGCAGATTGGTGAAATCTACTGTATTACTGTAGAGGAGGTGAATTGGTTTATGATGCATCTTTTTCAAGTTTTTGCACATTTCCTTTCCTTTTGTCTGTTCAGGACACTGTATATAACTTTGGTTAAACCGGGTATTTTTTTTTTTTTTTTTTTTTAATAGTGTGTGTGTGTTGATCATCCCAGAATGTGGTCTTAACCATAACACTTGCATGTAGATAAAATCACATGTACCTCATAACGAGGAAGTGGTTGTGTGTGATCGCATAGTCCAATCAAAAACATCAATGAATGAACTTGCATCATGCCTTGCATCAGATACTCCATAAAAGATATCCTGTTGATAGATTTGGATAAATACTGAATGTTGTAATAGACAGAAAATGTAAGCTTTTTCATATTCTTTTAGACTATTTTTGCCAGCTTTTTGACACATTGTTTTAGATTATCATTTTGATTAGAGCATTATTACTATAAATTTATTTTATTAATATCGCATTACTGCATGTTACAACAGTTTGGGGGCAGTTTTTATAAAAATTACTTTCTGGATTTCTTTTCTGAGTCTGTTTTGTGCTACTTGAAATAACAGTCATGTCAGCAGTCTTAATGTACTGTGTTTGCATCAGTGCCAAAGAACACAGGAAATCCGCCTCACTTTGCAGAGCATGTGTCTTCAGAAACCTGTGGTTTTCTGCTCTAGCATTAGAGGTAAAGACAAAGGTTATGGTGAAGTTACTTCCCTGAAGCTTCACATACGTAGTTACATTCTCACTTTTACAAGAAGCTATTTTCCCGAACCTTCCTGATGGTTTACACATTAGAATGACAACCAATATGGCCAAATAAATAAAATTATATGCAAGGATCTATTTACTACTGAGTGGACCTTGCATTTTGTATTGATTGTATTGGTAACAGCCATTATTTATTTTTTTTTTTTTGTTAATTCTTCAATCAAGCATTTGACAAACATAAACAATAGACTGTGTATAGGACACTCTCACAAAAAAGTACCTTTAGGGATATAACAGCCTGTCACTGGGCAGCTTCCTCAAAGGAACAACTTTGTACCTTCTTTTCCCCCTAGTATTTATAATAGTACCATAAGAGTATACATATTGCTAACTTAACGATACAAATGACTACAACCCGAATTCTGGAAATGTTGGGACGTTTTTTAAAATTTGAATAAAATGAAAACTAAAAGACTTTCAAATCACATGAGCTAATATTTTATTCACAATAGAACATAAATGTTTAAACTGAGAAATTTCAAAATTTTATGCACAAAATGAGCTCATTTCAAATTTGATGCCTGCTACAGGTCTCAAAATAGTTGGGACGGGGGCATAGCACATCTGGGCATCGAGGTTATGAGTTTCTGGAGTTTTGGTGTTGGAATTTGGTCCCATTCTTGTCTGATATAGGTTTCCAGCTGCTGAAGAGTTTGTGGTCGTCTTTGACGTGTTTTTCATTTTAATAATGCACCAAATGTTCTCTATAGGTGAAAGATCTGGACTGCAGGCCAATTCAGCACCTGGACTCTTCTACTACTAAGTCATGCTGTTGTAATAGCTGCAGTATGTGGTTTTGCATTGTCCTGCTGAAATAGACGTCATCTGGATGGGAGCATATGTTGCTCAAAAACCTTTATATACCTTTCAACATTCATAGTGCCTTCCAAAACATGCTTCCCATACCGTATGCACTTATGCACCACCATACCATCAGAGATGCTGGCTTTTGAACTGAACACTGATTCGCTGGAAGGTCTCCCTCCTCTTTAGCCCGGAGGACACGGCGTCTGTAATTTCCAACAAGAATGTCAAATTTGGACTCGTCATAGAAACATAGAACACTTTTCCACTTTGAAACAGTCCATTTTAAATTAGCCTTGGGCCACAGGACACGATGGCACTTCTGGACTATATTCACATATGGCTTCCTTTTTGCATGATAGAGCTTTAGTTGGCATCTGCAGATGGCACGGCAGATTGTGTTTACCGACAGTGGTTTCTGGAAGTATTCCTGGGCCCATTTAGTAATGTCAATAATCAGGTTTCCATCCAAGGATTTTTTTGCGAAAAAAGGTTTAGCGCATCAAAATGTTTGCGATATAGCTGATGGAAATGCTAATTATCGATAAAATTTTGCAAATGTCGACACAATATTTTTTCGTTTAATTTTAGCGCGTAAATTATATATAGATACTTCAGATGTCGCAAAAACTACTTTGGAAACACTTTTTTTCGGAAAAAGGGCTTTAACGCAAATAAGTTTGTGTCACATTTGTGATACATTTTCATCACGTGAAATCACAACGAGAAATATGGCGGAGCGGTTCACATGGACTGATGAAGAGACTTGTTATTTCCTCAATTTAATTGAAGAAAACGACATTACCACTATTTTTGATGGAAAACGGCAAAGGAATGCTACAACATTCCAGGATCTGGAAAGAAAAATGGCTACAAATGGCTACACGAAACCGTGGCATATTCTTCGCAGCAAATGGAAGGTGCTGAAACAGCGTTACCTGGCAGAGAAGCATGACCTTTCACGTAGGTGGTTCTGGGGGGAAAATGAGGACAAAGTTTACATTTTTCAGTGAAATGGATCGCATACTGGGTCAGACGCCCGTGGTGGCCTCGTTTTCTACAAATATCAACAGCTCTGGTAAGTTCTGTTATTGTTTCACGTAGATTGCTGAGAGTTCTGTTTAATGTGATTTTATTTGATGTGACTTATATGTACATTTTTGGAGCGCCTTCTGTGCAATTCGTCTCTAAAACGTTTAACGTTAAATAGAAAACATCTTTGAGATTGTATGTAAAACTGCTTTTTATCAGACTTTTTAAAATACACTTGTCTTTGAGATGTGTACGAGCGCTATCTAAAAATGAAAAGTTTATTTAAAGACTTACAAATCAACTAGGCTATTTTCATTGTATTAAATAGAGTCCTGTGATCTCTTTGAAGAGCAGGAAAATGAAGATGACTCCAGTGTGTCCACAGGTAAGTCCTAATTAGAAAGCATTTCCCATTTCCAGTCATTTTTATCTATTTCACTGTTGGAGAGAAAAAAGCATTGATTATTCAATTTGACATGTTTGTAATACTACTTTAATTATTAGTATGTTGTATTTACATTGTGCTGAATGTGAATTACATGTCTTATGGAGCTGTGGACGATCAAGTAAAAAAAAAAAAAAAACAAACTCGTGAAAACTAACTCTTCTGGATTGTAAAATAAAGTTTCTGGATTTTATAGATCATCCACCAAATGATTCACTCACCCCCTCTGATGTTGGACCAATAAATGATTCAAGTACAGAGTCATCCTTCCTGGACCAGCCTGAGGAAACAGCACAACAAGATTCTGACCCACCACCCAATGTCTCAAGAATGTGGAGGCGAAGTCAACAGCATGCTCCAAAAAGAAAGCAGTTGGCTGAGGTGAAAGCTATTTTTCAGGATTTCTTAAATCTGCAGCGGGAGTAAGCAGAGCGAGATCAACAAGTCATTCAGTCAGTTACCACCGTCATCTCTCAAGCTGTACACTGTTTCGAACGTTGTGCTAATGCTGCAGAAAGGTGATGGCTGGTTTGAGGCAACCAGAGAGTTTGCACAATCAACCCAGGTGCTCTAATCATCTAGCGTCTCATCTCCCCTACAATCAGGCAGGCACTGCAGCACATTCTTCTTTGAATACTCATCCTAATACGTCATTCACCACATACCTAAACTTGGAGTAGGATATTCATGTTATTTTTTGTTTCATATTTAAAAAATACTGTACTGTAAGTGAAGGTTATGGCTTGTTAATTTAAGTAAAGCCTGCAGAGAATGTTTTCAGTTTGTGCTCCTCTGCAGGTACCAGTATCTTCACTATAAATATGCTATTTATTTCACTTTTTGTTGTTCTTGTATTCAGTAAAAGTAAAATGTTATTAATGACACATGTGACATTGCAGCTGTGTTTTTTGTTCTTTAATATACTAGAACAAATGTTCTGTTCTATCTGTTCTATTTTCTCTTAAATGAACTTTACAACAAAGGTTTACAACAACAAGTCTGGTGAATTCAAGATTTACAGTAAGCTTCAATGTGTCAAATCTTTATAAAGCAGATGTACAAATTTTGTTACAAATAAAATGAGTAACAACATGTTGTAGTTTGTGATTTGAAATAATAGTAACAAATTTTGGTTTTATGGTTCAAATACCTTTTGAACTTTTGCCATGACAGCCTACTGCCTTTCCAAGTTTGATATATATTGCATTAGAGTGTCCCTGATAAGCACGGCTTGTGCAGAAGGTTGTTCATCGCATTGCAAGCAGCGTGGTTGTCTTTTGCCTTCATTACGTGAGTCTTCACTAGGTGGTACAAATCGTTGCTTCTCCATCTCACAGATGTTGTGGAGTACACAACACGCTGCCACAACAGTAGGCATGAAAGAGTGGTGAATGTCAGATCGTTTTGCCAGGATGCGACATCTTCCTTTCAGCCGTCCGAATGTGTGCTCCACCTTAACCCTCGATCCATTCAAGAAAGAGTTGAATGCTGCTTGATCTTGTGAAAAATTGGGTCCAAAATAACTTTTTATGAGCCAAGGCAATAGTGGATAGGCTGGGTCTCCTGCTACTAGCAGAGGCACCTGAACTCCCTCCACATCAGTTGTAGCCTGGGGGTGTCTCTCAGGGTGTCTGATTAATACAAATACAGCAAAGGTCATTTACTGTGCCAGTCAAAATATTCAACACACCTTGTTTTCATTATATAAACATTTTCTTTTATTTTATTAAATGGCAGATATTTTAGCATATATGTGAAATTCTTTCCCATTCATATTAACTTTAATACCCCCCAGCTTACTAATTACTTTCACACTGTAAAAAGCGGTAATCATTAATTGTGACTTTAAAGAGCTATTTCAACTGGATTTAACCCATAAAAAATATGGTATGTTGTTGGTATAATGTTCAGTTATGTTAAATAATATTTTTGACTAGAATAAAACCAGTGAATTTACATGTTAGCATTGTTTTGTAGGATGTGCAGTGTATAGTTCATATTTACAGCTTTAAGACATTGAACAACAATTGTTAGCTTTGACCACACTTTTAATGAAAAAAAAAAAAAAACGTTTATGATTTATCACAACTTTGTCAAATAAATTTAGATTACCTATTTCTGATCAGATAATATTGTTTTCTTTGTTAATTAAACATCTTTATTTTGTATTAATTCAAATTTTAGTTTTAATTAAAAATCTTAAGGCAAGCACAGTACTAATTCAGTTGTTATCACACTGGGAAAGATGTTGAATGGTAGGCTCACCTATACAGATCCGAGGCTGCAAACACAGCTGCATCATGGGCACTTTCAGGAGTGCCAACGCAGATGTCTCGTATCATGCACCTGTCATCAAAAAGGGCCTGGAGAGCAATAGATGGCCACCCTTTGCGATTAATGTAATCGCGGTAGCCTTCCGTCGAGGGAAGAATAGGCACATGCGTGCCATCCAGCTCACCATGAACCTGTGGCACAAGATGCACCAAGGAATTGCGGTATGCAATTTCATTGGCCTCCACTACAGTCGGCAGTCTGATATAACGCTGCATTAATTTTGCTTTAATAGCAGTGCACACAGCGTATCGATGGACGGTAGTTTTACTAACCCCGAACGTTTCTCCCACTACTCTATACTCGGCGCAGGTTGCCAGCTTGTAAAGGGAGATGGCAATCCGCTTTCGGGTTGGAACTGGTGGTCGGTGGCAACCTGTGATGGGCGCAACATCAGGACCAATGAATCCACACAACATCTCAAACGTCGGCCGTGTCATTCTAAAATGTTGCAGCCAGAGACTTTCTGTAAAGTGTCTCTCCACCACCTCCTCCCAGAACGTCTTATTGCGTGATCTCTCCCATGCCCATGGGCTTCGTCGCACTGGGGTAGTTTCTTCGAGCTCTAGGCCTATCAGACGAGCAACTGCTTCATTCTGCTGTTGTCTCTGGATATTTTGTACAATTGCAATTATTTGTGAAATTTAAATAACAGTAAGCTGACAAATTTCAATTAACTGTCTGAATACCCTCTCCATTTTTTATTTTTTATTTTTTTTTAGGTAGGGCGTGTCACATGGAAAACAAAAGGTAGATAATTTGCGACATACACAACATGATGTATGGAAATGGCTCAAGGGCAGATTTCCTTTGCGATACACCAAAATTTATGCGATAATTCGTTTTCATCATTCATAACGTCATCACGCACACCACTTTATCGGTAAAACACCAGTTGGATGGAAACAGGCTGGAGGCGGCAAATATCGCAAAGTTTTTTTCCCGCACATTCTCTTTGTCAATAACAAAACAGCGCAAAACCTGGATGGAAACTTGGTTAATGACAGAATCATGCCGATGAGTGATGCAGTGTCGTTACTTTAGGGCCCGAAGACCACAGGCATCCAACAAAGGTCTTCGACCTTGTCCCTTACGCACAGAGATTTCTCCAGTTTCTCTGAATCTTTTGATGATGTTATGCACTGTAGATGAGGAACGTTGTTCACCCTTTCACAGATTGGAGAGCCTCTGCCTCTCTAAGACATCATATTACAGACCTGATGTCAATGAACTTAATTAGTTGCTAGATGTTCTCCCAGCTGAATCTTTTCAAAATGTCTTGCTTTTTCAGCCCTTTGTTGCCCCCGTGCCAATTTTTTTGAGACCTGTAGCAAGCATCAAATTTGAAATGAGCTCATTTAGTGGATAAAAGTGTAAAATTTGTCTGTTTAAGCTTTTGTTATGTTCTCTATGTTCTATTGTGAATAAAATATTGGCTCATGTAATTTGAAAGTCTTTTAGTTCTCATTTTATTAGAATTTAAAAAACATCCCAACATTTCCGGAATTCAGGTTGTACTCTAAGGTGCTAACATTCTGCTTCCGGCTTCGCTACTGTTCGGACGCTCCTGCTTATTGCTCTGCGCTTCGCTCCATATTTATGCACTTTTCTCAGATTTCTCTAAGATTTTAACTTCAGCATATCAGCACAGTGCTCAAACAACACAGTTTTTAGAAAAGGAAGACTCTTTGCCTCCCACTGCCAGCAGTTTACATTCCGGAGACAGGAAAACACAGCTGCCTACAATTCAAACAGACGGGAAAGAAAATGCCCCTTGTGGAATCTACTTGCTGCATGAACTGCCACAGACTTCTACAAAGGATTGCGGTTCTTGAAACAAAGTTACTTGCTGGACCTCCAAAACAGGTGGAACACACAGCAGATCGGCATCACAGACCCCCGCGGCATACAGCCGGTGAGTCCTATGAATCTAGTGAATCTCAACAGTTTATACAAAGTGTAGAAGAACAAGCTGATCGACAGACTAATCGATGGCACAAACAGGGAGCGAGACCCAAAGGCACTCGAGACATCAGATTGTCACGAGTATCTCGTATTGCTGCGGTAGCATCCTCTACCCCAGATACGGCTATGACAAGACTTGTAAACACTGGCATTTTACAACCCCCTATACATCTTGAGAACCGATTTGAAGCATTAATGAATGTGGGTGAGGAATCCCCAAATGTGACAAAACATGGATCGAATCAGCCAGCAGCTAACGTCGCTACTAACAGGCGCTCGAGGTCGAGCAGACAGCGGCACTCAGCTCAGAGCGCAGCCGAGCCCAGGACTCTGATAGTGGGCTCTATTATCAGAAACATCAGTAGCAGGACTACAACTACATGCTGCTTTCCTCAAGCAACCGTTTCTGATGTGAACAAGGAACTTCGGAACATTCTGATGAAGCACAAGACTGCAAATCGAATCATCATCCATGTGGGGAAGAACGATATTCGGAAAGAGCAGTCAGAACTGCTTAAGAAGGATTTCAGTGAACTCTTTGAAACAATTCAAAGACTTGAAGTTCAGTCGTTCATCAGTGGACCACTCCCAGCAAGAGGAACTAACATGTTTTCACGGCTGCTTGGGCTGAATACATGGCTACAAAGAACCTGCAGTACAAAAGGAGTCAACTTCATCGACAACTTCAATATTTTCTGGGGCCATAGACAACTGTTTAAACTGGACGGCTTCCACCCAAACAAACTTGGTGCGAGAGTGCTAAAGGACAATATCTATTTCTCCCTCCGTCATCCTTCAGTGGTGTGTGCCAATCCACTCGGCCTCAATGGCACACACACACCTGGACAGAATATGAGTGACCACAGGACTTCATGTCAGCCTCAGAGTCATCTTATGGTTGACACATCCCACAAGGACACTGATAACACCACGCAGCCAAAACAAACTTTCCTCACAGAGACTATCCCGGCTGAGCCCTGCCCACACAGCTCATCACAAACAGACTGTGACGTACTACATCAGCTCCAAGACTCAGCACCCAAGGACAACTATCTGGAAAACAGCCAGGGAAGCCAGGACAACATATCACAGCCACCGGAAACACCAGAGCCAGTGCCCCGCTCGCCAGACACACTATCCTCTCTCCAGAATCTCCACTTCTAAGCTTCTCACAGAAAATGGAGGAACTGGTGTATGCTGGGACCAAACTCTCCCACTCGTTCGCTGCAAGCCCCCAGATATCAACTAAAAAACGGCGGGCCCCACAACCACCAAAGACTTCATGCCCAGCTCTCCCTCCTCCTCCTGTGAGAGCTCTCCGTCCGCTGCCACAACGCCAGGGCCAAAACCCTCCTCCATCGGCTGTAGGTGAACCAAAAACAACTGATAACAGCTCTCAGTGATATGTGTCGGGTCCCCGCTATATTAGCAGCAACACTCACAAATGTTCACAGAACAAGCGGGAACCCAGTGTGCCTGTAGCTTTTTATATTTCTGTTTTATCACGTGATAGAAAGTCTAAGGCCTTCTCAAGCCGTACGGCTGACCCATCTAATCTGCGGCCTGTAATGCGTCAATCTAAGATTCCTGTAGAGACAAAATGTAATTCCATCAAGTTAGCATTTTTAAACATTCGCTCACTAAAAAATAAATCATTTCTGATCAATGATTTTATAACCACAAACAACCTGGATTTTATGTTTCTAAATGAAACATGGCTTGAAGACAGCTGCAGTGCAACAGTCCTCAATGAAACGACCCCTCCTAACTTTAACTTTACAAGTGTCTGCAGGACTGTTAGGAGAGGTGGAGGTGTAGCTGCTCTATTTAAAGATGTTTATCAATGCAAGCAAGTGTCATTTGGTCAGTATTTGTCCTTTGAATATCTAGGTATTGTGCTGAAAGGTGCTCCACGCATTCTGTTTATCATTATTTACAGGCCTCCAAAATACTCTCCAGCCTTTGTTGAAGAGTTCACAGAACTGTTATCAATGATTTCCTCAGAGTTTGACTGTTTTACTATTGCAGGGGATTTTAATATTCACATAGATAATGCAGAAATCAAAACTGCAAAAGAAATTATTACTGTTTTAAACACTTTTGATCTGATACAGCATGTGCATGAACCCACACACAATCGTGGACACACTCTAGATTTACTCATCAGTAAAGGTCTAAAATTTCATCCATTGTTGTTAAGGATGTAGCACTATCTGATCACTTCTGTATTTTCTTTGATATATTGATCTCTGTTACCACTGAATCTAGATCTGTCTCTGTCAGAAAGAGATGCATTAATGAGAACACTAGTGCGCTATTTATGAAGGCTATATCTTTAACACCAAGCATTTCTGCAGACTCTGTTGATCTTCTCCTGGATTCTTTTAACTCAAAAGTTAAGAATGTTATTGATGATATTGCTCCGACAAGGGTCTGCAAGAAGAATGGCAGACAAAAATCACCATGGAGAAAATCAACAGCAGTTCAGAGTATGAAAAGACAATGCAGAAAAGCTGAGCGGATGTGGCGGAAGACAAAACTTGAAATTCACTATAGCATCTATAAAGACAGCCTTCATGCTTTCAATGTGGAACTAGCCACAGCTAGACAGACCTACTTCTCAAACCTTATGAACAGTAACTTAAACAACTCTCGCACTCTTTTTGCTACTGTGGAGAGACTGACAAACCCCCCAAGTCAGATTCCCAGTGAAATGCTCTCCGACAGTAAATGCAATGAGTTTGCTTCCTTCTTTTCTGAGAAGATCAATAATATCAGAAAGGAGATTGGCATATCTACTTTTGCAGAGGTCACACAGATTCGACCGCAATTTCAAAAAGAAGTGACTATATCTGTTTTTGAAGCAATTGATTGCAAAATTTTGAAAGAAATAGTACAGCACCTTAAATCATCAACCTGCTATCTTGACACACTTCCCACATCTTTTTTCAAAAGTGTGCTTAACTGTTTAGAAGCAGATCTCTTAGAAGTGGTGAACGCTTCACTTCTTTCTGGGACTTTTCCAAACTCCTGAAAACTGCAGTTGTTAAGCCCCTTCTGAAAAAGCGCAATCTTGATAACACAATGTTGAACAACTATAGACCAATATCAAATCTTCCGTTCATAGGTAAGATTATTGAAAAGGTAGTTTTAATCAGCTGAACAACCACTTAAACTTAAATGGATACCTGGACAATTTTCAATCTGGTTTCCGAGCACATCATAGCACAGAGACAGCACTCATTAAGATAATAAATGATATTCGCTTCAATTCTGATTCAGGCAAAATATCAGTGCTGGTACTACTAGATCTTAGTGCTGCGTTTGACACTGTTGATCATAACATACTTCTAGAGAGACTGGAAAACTGGATCGGGCTTTCTGGGATGGTACTCAAATGGTTCAGGTCATACTTAGAAGGAGAGGTTATTATGTGAGTATAGGAGAGCATAAGTCTAAGTGGACGTCCATGACATGCGGAGTCCCACAAGGCTCAATTCTTGCACCGCTCTTGTTTAGCCTGTATATGCTCCCACTAAGTCAAATAATGAGAAGGAACCAAATTGCCTATCACAGCTATGCTGATGATACAGATTTACCTAGCCTTATCTCCAAATGACTACAGCCCCATTGACTCCCTCTGCCAATGCATTGATGAAATAAACTGTTGGATGTCCCAGAACTTTCTTCAGTTAAATAAGGAGAAAACTGAAGTCATTGCATTTGGAAACAAAGATGAAGTTCTCAAGGTGAATGCATACCTTGACTCTAGGGGTCAATCAACTAAAAACCAAGTCAAAAATCTTGGGGTAATTCTGGAGACAGACCTTAGTTTCAGTAGTCATGTCAAAGCAGTAACTAAATCAGCATACTATCATCTCAAAAACATTGCAAGAATTAGATGTTTTGTTTCCAGTCAAGACTTGGAGAAACTTGTTCATGCCTTTATCACCAGCAGGGTGGATTATTGTAATGGTCTCCTCACCGGCCTTCCAAAGAAGACCATTAGACAGCTGCAGCTCATCCAGAATGCTGCTGCCAGGATTCTGACTAGAACCAGAAAATTTGAGCATATTACACCAGTCCTCAGGTCCTTACACTGGCTTCCAGTTACATTTAGGATTGATTTTAAAGTACTTCTACTCGTTTATAAATCTCTAAATGGCCTAGGACCTAAATACATTGGAGATATGCTCACTGAATATAAACCTAACAGACCACTCAGATCATTAGGATCGAGTCAGTTAGAAATACCAAGGGTTCACACAAAACAAGGGGAGTCTGCTTTTAGCTATTATGCTGCCCGCAGTTGGAACCAGCTTCCAGAAGAGATCAGATGTGCTAAAACATTAGCCACATTTAAATCCAGACTCAAAACTCATCTGTTTAGCTGTGCATTTGTTGAATGAGCACTGTGCTACGTCCGAACTGATTGCACTATGTATAATCACTTTCTATTCTTAAATGTTTTAAATTCTTTTAAAATCAATTTTTAAATCACTTTGTTTTTATTGTTGTGATTTTTATTATTTTTAATAATGACTATTTCACTTCCTTTTATGTAAAGCACTTTGAATTACCATTGTGTATGAAATGTGCTATATAAATAAACTTGCCTTGCCTTGCCTTTTGGGGTAGAGAAGTTACAAAGGTGTCCCTTTGAGGGCACTACCCCAGTGACAAGCTGTTGTACCCCTAAAGCTACAATTTTTGCTGACAGTGTAGATGAAAAATAGTGTATAAAATGTCTCTAAAAATCTAAAATTCCATTGTCCAAATATTATGCCACTTTTACCTTATCACTGCAAGATACAGTAATATGCCACTTTAGTAAATGGTTCATTTCTGCATGCACACGTTTAAAATAGCATAACAGCTACAGAGACACTGTTTGTCAATGATTAAAACTAAAGTAGGAGTAGGCATGTATGTGACTGCAGTGCCGTAAGTGTAAGGGAGGGCTCTTGTGGTAAGCGGTAGCATTACAAAATACTTTTGAAACAGATTTTGATCGTTTTATTTATTTGTTTATTTACATATTGATATACATCTTTATATGTATCAGTGCATTTGAAATTTAGGCATTAAATGTAACAGACATTAGGAATACACAATATTTACAGACATCAATCCAGTAAAGAATACATTCAAAGTAAAGTTCCTCTATATCAATACTGCACTCACACATCCTTTTTCAGCATGTAAGGGGGGGAAAAAAATTGTGTTTGGTTTTGCCTTCGAAGTGTGTGGTTAAGGATGTTTTTTTTTCTATTCCTGTGGTTAATAACTATTATACGGAAACAGTAATGAACTTTTTAGCAGGTCATGTAATGAGACCTTAGGGATACTGAGGAACAGATATATTAGTAACATTAAATCATTTGCAAATTCATTCAATTTAATGCATCGGTTCATTTTTTAAGCCAGTGTGTAAAACACTAGTTTATTCATAAACACTAGAAGACAGAAAGCATCTATTGCCCCACCAACCTGAAGCAAGACTTTTCATATTCTTGTATGATTTCACATGTTTGTATGATGGTTCATTTTTATCATTGGCATTTGGTTTTACTTATTGAGGTAGTATAATTGATATGATATTACCATCATGAAATCAACAAATGTATTATATGTTGCAACGCATGAATAAAGACATCTTAAATGATTAGCACAATATTTACAAAGAAACAAAATTGTCGAACCTAAATTTGTGTACTTTTGATGGGAGATGTAAAAAAAATAGCCGTGTTGGAAGTTTCGTTCTCTGAAATTTTGGATTGTGTAGATGTCGACTGGTAAATCTTCACACATCCAAGATATTTTGAAAACATACTTACTAGGCTTTTCCTAAACTTTTCTCCAACAAAAGCATAAATGATCGGATTTACACAGCAGTGAGTGAGTGCGATTGTCTCTGTCCAGCCCATGGCCATGTTGATATGACGATAAGCCTCGCAGCCACTTAGAATGCCAAACTCCTCCAAGGTTTTCAGAAACACCACCACATTGTAGGGCACCCAGAAGACCACAAACACGATGACAATGCCTAAGATGAGCTTTATGGCCCGTTCCTTTTTTGAGTTTTTTGTCTTCTTCACAACCATCAGCACCCTGATGTAGCAGTAGGCTAAAATGGGCAAAGAGATGAATAGTCCTACTGCGTTTTCACCAAAGTTACGGAAAAGCTTCCATTTCTGGGCTGACCCAACAGGATACAATCTCTGACAGCTGGTGATGTTGTCCTCTGTGACCATTGCTGCAAAGATGGCCTCTGGAAGGGCGGCACAGATCGAAACCATCCATATAACGACACTCACCACAATTCCGTATCGCAGCATCTTCGCTCCCAGCACTGCAACGGCATGTACGATGACCAAATAGCGATCCACGCTCATCAGAGTCACGAATAAGATCCCGCTGTAAAATCCCACTTGGTATGTACCCGCCATTGCCTTACACATTTCATTGGCTTTTATGTAGTGGCCCTGAGCATAGAGAGCCCATGAGGGCAGTGAGAGGACCATCAGTAGGTCTGACAGAGCCAGATTCAGCAGGCAGAGATTTGTCATATTTTTCACGTGCATGATTTTCAAGAGGACCCATAAGACGGTGATGTTGCCAATGAGGCCAAGCGCAAAAACCACATAGAAAATGGCAGCCTTGAGATGTCGATTCAGGTGTGAATCTTCAGTCGTGCACATGTCCTCTGTTTCGTAGATATAGTATGATGCTGTATTCATGCTGTAACAAACAGAAAATGTTATTTAGTGACAGGCTGATTAACTGATTGCTTATGTCAATATTTGCTGGAAAAAAACTAGTAGCATGCCACTTATATGTACCGGAACCACTCGTTTGACTCATCATACAATGATTCTTCAAACTTTTTTTTCAAGCCACACTGATGTTCATTAGCAAGCCATGGGGATTTCTATAATTCAGGAAATTGTGAGTCAGAAGGCACATGCCTATTCACTTCTATTTTTACATAAATTAACCTTAATAACTTGTAGAGAGTAACTATACTTTATTGCTTAATGGTTAGTGGCTGTATAGAAGACAATGTTTCATTATGGTATAATTGCATTATAAATGGCAGGCAGAGATACACTGATAGTACGGTAGCACTTAAACCGGATCAATGTCTTATAATACATATTCAAAAGGTAAGCATATAATAAATGCTTTTAAAAAAATGTACGCAAAAATTGACAGGGACAACAATTTAAAGTTAAACCTCAAAGCTACCACATGCAGACCACATTGTTTTCAAATATCATTACGTACAATCAGAAGGAGGTCGCAGCAAGTTGATTTACCACAGGTTTCTTAAGCATCCCACCGCAATCCCACTATCATACATCGATGTCTGTGATCTCATGTACTACTTTTGTGAATTACAGTACTTGCGCAGTATAATCAAGATGTCCTACAATACTCCTAATGCTGAGTAGATCAGACATACAATCACTTGAACAGTATGTGATATAATAACTGGATAAAAAACATTGAATGTAATATATAAGGAACAAGGTTACATTCTTGAGCCAATCTTTATAATTTATCAAAATGTTTTAATGATGGATCAAAACACAACATGATGAAAATCCAATAAATAATAATGATGTTTACCTGTCTGTATATGTTTCAGTCATGATGAGAAATTGCTGTCACTCTTGTTGCTGAGATGATGTTAAGATGTGTTTCATGTGTTCATGGAAGTGAGTCTAGAACATTTCACTCTCTTTCTGTACATTTGCCTTCAGCAAATTTCCTGTAAAATGAGGCATGTGCATGAGTGTGTGTGCTTTTTTGCAAATTGATCTTGTGACACGAAGGTGAAATGTGAACACATTTCCTGTTACCGCACTGAGGTTAGGTTTGGATGCACAAAAGAAATTCCCGTGGATGAGATAAAACAATAAATCTGAGTCATTTGAGGCTGTGACAGCTACTGAATGAACGCTAATAAGTCCCCCTCACCCACGGAAAATGTTTTGAAAAGGACATTTTATATAGATAGCCTAATGTTCAAAACAAATGCCATCTCACACCAATGAATGATAAGCCTGTCTGGCTGAGAAAAACAATATTTGTGCCCTTTTCTCCTTTAAGAGTGAGTCAGTTTTCAGGAATTGAAAAAAAAATAAAGCACAAGTGAAACTAATGCTTATTCTTGGAAAATGTATTATAGGTTTCAAGATTGTGTCCCTTTTTCCAGCTTGTCATGGTATTTATAGGCTACTTGACTTCATCGAAACACTTGAATTAAAAAAATAAAATAAAAATTTAATTAAATTGTTATTATATCATGGTCTGTCTGAATACTTGATTCTGATTGGCTGGCAGGTAGGCATTAAAACCATTTAATGTACAGGTGGTTCCAAGCCAGTTTAATCACCGTTCTATATATATATATATTAGTGCTGTCAAATGATTAATCACGATTAATCGCATCCAAAATAAAAGTTTACCAGTGTATACACACACACACACACACACACATCAGATTCATTAGTTGCTATTGGTAAAATAATAGCAATAATGCAGTAACAATAAAACTATTTATGCAAATATTTACCTCCTCACGATTACAAAAAATAAATAAATATCGATATATACAAATTATTATCAAGCGGCATAACAGATTGCTATTGTACAGCTAAAATAACAGAAAGCGACTGACGCCGGAGGCCTTGCACAGTCAAATTAAAAATGGCCACATCTGTGAATGAGTTCAAATAAGGCAAGACTTAAAAGTGCAAAAGTGCTATTCTTTACAGTATGTGTACGTGTGCATATGATGTTGTCATTAAGTCTCTTTTTTTAAGAGTAGTCTTATTGTACTTCACTGCCATTTTCTTGGAGGTAAAGCACATGTTGTGATAGATACAGGATGTTGGAACATCATCTGTTCATCTTACAAACTGATCTGCACTCATCCGGCAGCAGAAGAAACCTCTCATCTGATTCGGTACAATCAAGCAGCAACTCTCAGGATTGAAAACAAAGCCTGTAATGCACCTTGCCACAATAATCGAGTCCCCCCAAAGTGGTTGCCCACAATATTTTTACCTTGTCACATGAATGACAGTGCAACCCAATATCCATGATCTAAAATGAATGATTAACCTCAAACCCTTTCTTTTGATGAAACAAAAACACAAAAAGTGACATTATAAAGCAAAGTCTCTCAGAATGTGGGAGTATTATTAAAGAAATGACCTTGAACTTGCTTGAGACTGTGGCTCCACGTGTTTCATAGATAGATAAGCACTTACGCAGATGTGGTTTACAGCTATGCGTCAGACTTCTTCCTCTTTGTGACATAGCGTAGACAATTAGCCTACCTCCCTCCCACCACCGCTTCACATAAACCCACCTGCTATAACACGTCATAATTCTCTAGCATTTCAAGGAATTTTACCTGAAGGATTTTTTTGTTGTTGTAGTTTTGTGGTCATATAAGAATGAATGTGTTTCCTGTATATTAGTTTAAATGCATACCACCAGGACAATGAATTTTAATCCATCAAATATTTTATTAAATGACGCTTAACATTAAAAATCTTAAAAGCAACATTCAAAATATAGGCTAAATGCATTTCTTTAAGAAAGATCACAAGTCATGCAAAAACCCTGATGCAAAAACTGACTAAAAGTGATGCAAAACTAAAAGTGAGTTTATTTAAAATTCCTGAGGAAATTCATTTCTAAATTATCTGTATCATTTCGTCGCCTTGGAATTATAAGGTTCTATCTGCATTCTGAGCAATTCAAAGTTTCAAAGCTTCAAAGTTTTTGCATTCCATAGACTTCTGTAGATAGAACCCTTTTTGTTTTCTAAAAAAAAGGCCCAAAATGTACACGGCTTACAAAAGAAACATCACATAATGTAAATAAATTGTCACAGAATAAGAATTTGTGAATAACTTCATTTTGACAAAAAAGTCAGATAGAACTTTATAATTCCAAGGCTACGATTTGCATATCTAAAATGTGAGCAATATACATGCACAAAGAGGAGCACATTTGCAACAGCTTCAACTTCTGCATTCTGCTACTTAACATAATGTCATTATAGTTATCAAAATTGTAAAAAAAAAACAAAAACAGAACAAAGACAACTTTCAAGAACGCAATATACATTCATTAAAAAGGGGAACTTTGGGTTTAGTAAAAAAAAAAAAAAGAAGAAAGCTACTCCGAATGAAAATAGCTATGAGGGAAAACGTTTGCTCTATGCAATCTGCGTGGAGGAATATTCAGAAGATTTGCTGAAGACTGAACTTCTGCGTTCAGATAACTGTCGAGACAGAGTGGTGCACTGGCTGAAGCACAATGGAAACTGCTCTTTTAGGACTTTAAGAACTGCTCCTCTGAACTTCTGTCCGGCAAAGGCATAGATGATAGGGTTGAGGCAACAGTGGCTTAAGGCGATTGTTTCCACCCATTGCATGGCAAAGTTTAAACTAGTTTGCCACTCACAAGAAAACAAGTGGCCTTTGCTCTGCAGGAACATAAGAAACATGACAATGTTGTATGGAGTCCAGAAAAGGAAATAAACTGCCACCACAGCCAGGATGAGTCTAATGACTTTGTGCCTTTTTTGGGATTTTATGCTGAGCAGAGTAGGGATGATCTGGGAATAGCAAAAGCCCATAATAATCATAGGGAAAATCAAGCTCAGGAAGTTCATCTTAAGGTAAGTAAATGACTTCCAGGCTGTACCTTCAGGAAAATCAGATCTGCAGGATGTTTTGGTGCTATCCGTTTTCTCTTTGGCAAAAATTATATTAGGGAGGGATGCAAACAGACTGAGAATCCATACAAATGAGGCCAGAACCAAACCCATTTTTGCAGACCGATTTCTGGAAAAAATGCTATGGGCATGGACGATGACAATGTAGCGATCCAGTGTCATAAGGACCATGAAGAAGATGCTACCGTACAGGCCCAACATGAAGAGACCTGCTATGATATGACACATAAATTTGCCAAAAATCCACTCGTCCATGGCACTGTGAGCCCAAAAAGGGAGTGACACAAGAAAGAGTAGGTCAGACAGAGCTAGGTTGAAGAGGCACACATCTGTCATGTTGGATTTTTGACGGTATCTGATCAGGACCCACACTACCAGGCCATTTCCGATGAAGCCAAGAATGAAAACGATGCTGTACAGGGTGGGAAGGAAAACCTCGCTGAAGGCCTTTATGTTACCATTGTTGCATGGTGATGACGTCTCATTGTCATTTAGGTCATAGTATTCACTGTAGTCCGATGTTGTAGCTTGGAGGGCAGACAAAGAACACTGTTAGGTTATATAATATATAATAGGTCTATTTATAATATATAATTTATAATATGTTTATAGTGTAATATGAAATCTTAACAACATTGGTTTCTTTAGGTTTGAAAGTAGACAAAATAAAATGACACCCCAAGTAGGAACTTGAATTTTAGTTTGTGCTCTCCTGACATCTACTGGTCAGACTAGACATGGTTTTCTTCACATGTTGTAAACTGACGAGATGTTAAATGTTCACCTACATGACTTATATCATGTTTAAAAGCATAGTTCACACACACACACACACAAAAAAATGTTAACTGTCATAATTTACTCACTCCTCAAATTGTTCCAAATCAGAGTTTTTTTCTTCTGTTGAACACAAAAGAAGATATTTTGAAGAATTTTGGAAATCAAACAGTACGCGGTTGAATCTTCTTCATTTTACATTTACATTTATGCATTTAGCAGACGCTTTTATCCAAAGCGACTTACATTGCATTCAAGTTACAGTTTTTTTTTTTTTACATTTTATCAGCTCTTGCTTTCCCTGGGAATCGAACCCATGATCTTGGCGTTGCTAGCGCCATGCTCTACTATTTGAGCTACAGGAAAGCAGCTTCTTCAAAATATCTTCTTTTGTGGAGAACAGAAGAAAGAAATTAAAACAGGTTTTGAGGGTAAGTAAATGACAGAATTGACAGAAGATGACAGAATTTTCACTTTTGGGTGAACTTTCATAATAAAATAAAATCATAATAATGCTGGATTTCCATTTATTTAAAAAAAAATGGTTTACTTTTTAACAAATGATGATTTAAAATTGTAATAATTGCTGTTAAAAACACAATTAAAACAAATTATAATGTCCTATAATATAAGTATATTATTAAGTAGAAACTAATTTTAAATGTAGCATAATTACATAGTAACCTACCAGCCACAGTCCCTGGGTCCTCTGTCATGTCTCTTGGTTTTGACAGCTGAATCTGTGAAATTTTTTGTGATCCTGTCAGTCAAAATGCTTTACAAAAACAGGAGGTGCTATTTCCTGAACCTCCCAGAGGCGGGCCCTAAACTCACTTTAAGGCCATTAAGAAGTTCAAACCGCTGTCTGTATCATTAAATCAATTCATTTGGAATTCACATTAGCCTTTTTTAAACTGAGAAATTAGTAGAGGCATTTCAATTAAGAAAAAGGGGCATAGGCCTACAACTGTAATTGCAATACATAAAAATGCACACACAGACACATAGACATACAGATTTACTCACATTTAATTTCATTTGATTAAAATAAGCATTAACACAGAACAATATGTATATGTAAATTTGAGCTTGAATAAGCTTTTATGCAGCTTTATTTTCTATGTAAAATTACACATTCCCAGTAGGCTACTTCAAATGTCTTTTAACCTTTACAAATATTCTCTTGCTAAAAGTGTTACAACGCCCTCTTAGGGTTACGGTGCATCTGTAATTCTGGGAAGACAGTTGTAAAGTGGTTGGGGATTTTGATTGTTCATATTGAGCAGACAAGGAAGGTCCTGTCCTTCAGTTTGTTATATAATATTTGTCAAAGTTCTTTATGAATAAATAGAAAACTGTAATGCTTCCTACATATATAGATCGACACTTCTGTAGTGTAACCGTAGGCTATTTTATTCATGAGGTGACAACGCAACTGATCCGAGGATCTGCTTAAATGGACAGGGGCGGGACATATTAACGGCGAGCCAATCAGGCAGACCGCAAAAGAATAATAAACGCTAGGGACGCTGGGAGTAAACACTATTTGAATGTTAAGGGACGGCGTTTTTGTTGCAGCTTAACGGTTACCATGGTAAAAGCTTGTGTTATATAGCAGTTCCATATTGATATTACAAGAATTCTCCTGATAATTACGTAAAACTAGGTCTTGACAGTTACGCTAATGTTAACTGTTCTTTAGCTAAACGCCTTTAGGCGGTGAGAGTCATTTATTATTGACAGTCTCGCTGTATCAGTGCTGTTTATTGTAAAGCTCACGCGCTTCCAGCGGGCGCGTTCTCGCGCACAGAATTCCTGGCTCAGGCTGCCGTTGAGCGCGCGCTCGAGAAGCCGCGGGAACGGCGCTGCCTGGTGGATGGATTAGAATAGAATTGAACTCCTGTGCCGCTGTTGTCGATGAAGCTGAATCCACGTAAGTATTTCACTGCTTTATATTTTGGTGGTATTTCGGTGACGATATTAGTTTTACTTTTTTTTTTTTTTTAATGGTAATAGTTGGGTTAAACTTATACTGCATATGTTCTCTTTTGTGACAAGTGAAACGTTTGAATGCTTTTATTTGTTTTTCAATTTTTAAGAAAGAAAGTGTGTAGATTAAACACTTGTCAACATCTAACTTAGAAGCGCGGTAAATAGTGAAGTCTTTCTGAATACATGACCGTGTGACACCTTGGTGCTGGTCAGCTGTGTTTTCTGTAACTGCTGAAGTATATTTTTCATGTTCTTTCTTTAAAGGTGACATTTATATGAATAAGTGCGAAATTGAATTCCAATGTCCCCGCCTGGACGTACGAGTAAATTGCGTTGATACAAAGCGGATTTAGTTTATGACAGATGAATTTGGGAGACGCTACGATCAGACCTCCTGTAGGGTGAGTGTAACTTGTTATAGAGCCCTTACTAAATGTCCATGTTTTTACGGATTTGAGTGTTATAAATGCTTGTAACTCTATCTATCTATCTATCTATCGATCTATCTAGATGATGGTGCATTCTAGTGTGCATATTTCATAACATTATAAAAACATTTTATTTCAAGCCATCTTGATAACCATTTTTGATTAAGCCACACACCAATCACTTGTTGAACTCTTAAGTAAATGTGAAGGTGACTGGAACATCAAGACATTCTGTCGTGGAATGAGAAAATCTGAATAATACCAAAGTCTCTTTAGTCTATAGTTTTTGATAATGCACAATTAGATGACTTGCATAGATTAACATTCCAAATTCTGATTTGCAAAATTCTGAAATTTGCTTTTATTTGCGATAACACATCTAATCGTCTGTAACAAAAGAAGTTGACATGGCATTTGACTTGTTGGGATAACGTTCTAGCAGTCACATGAGAGAAGAGTAACTAGGAAATGAAAACAAATAACTGTCTGTTCTTCTGCCAGTGATGCTTTTGTATTCCACCTCTCACACCTTTTGTCACCTCCGCTCTTGACTCAATAGCTTATTATTCCATTTTATTGAATGGAATGTTTGCTGAGCTTTTCTACCTCCAAATTAAGTACCTTAAATTGACTGTGTATTTGGTATTCAAGTCAGTCCTCATGAGAAGTAAACACAGGTGTGACAAATTCCTCTCCACTGGAATTGCAGTCTCACAGAAACAGAAACTTCTGGCGATGGTAACGTATCTCAGCAAGCCATTTAAATGTTAGCCAGTGTCGCCGCTCTGACAACACAACAGTCTGTTTTGTGGATCTTACCCACAGCCCCCCTTTCCTTTTATGTAATCAGACCCCATTACATAGCTAAAGCAGTGGACGATTGTGGTTATTTAAAGCTTGAACAGTTGTTGAGCATTCCCACTCCATCTTCTCAGAATGCGAGTATCCAATGAGATTCAGAAAGAAGTAACTTTTGTTACATTCTTGGTCTCAGTTTTTATATTATGCAATGAATTTGAACAAAAAAAGCAGACAGACTGAATAAAAATGCAGACAAATTATATATAACATATAATCATATAGACAGAAATGTGATGTTTATCATTTTTATATCACCTGTTGTTTTTGTCAAAAATTGTGATATTTGAACTGTAAAACTGTTTAAATCATAGTTTATATGGTCATTTTAGAGTTTAGGATGTTACCATATTTTGCTACCTAGACAACATGCAGTTCTATTCAAATATTTTGTCTACAAAAAGGGGTAGGAATCCTGATGTCTGTTTATGAAGTGAGTTTAAGTGTTAACCCACGCACAAGATCCCTTGTATTGGAACACTTTGTTAGAGGATGAAAAATTAAAGTCCCCATGAAATCAAAATTGAAGTTTTTTGGCTTTTAGTATGAATATGTTAGACGTAAGATTATCTATAAGCTAGTGTGCTCCAAAACAATGACAAAATTCATGTTTATAAGATATAAGCATTCAAAACTTATAGTCTCTCACTTTCGCCATTATGGATCAACGATTTTGATGATATCACCCTGCACTTTAGCTTCTCATCAAACTTTCTGTCCAATCAAATACTCTCTAGAATCCAAAGCGCCCCGCCCCCTACACTATAAATAGACACTGAAGCTGCTGCTGTAACCGGTCACTTGTTCACAGAATTAATATTTTTTGCATGGTGAATGCCACATTTTATAGCAATATGGATGAGATTGTGGCTGTCATATGCTGTCAAATGCGGCTTTACCGAGCTCAACGGCTCTGATCCAAACTGTGATTTAAACGAAATGCTATTTAAAAAAGGGGGCAGGACTGCTTGATATGTCCTGCCCTGTCTTCCTGTTACAGTTGAAATGACATCAACACATAGAATAACGCTGCGTGTTTCAAAGCATTTCAGTGGACCTTTAAAGGAATGCATTGCTCTGAGTAATTTGCCGACTCCTAAGGGTTTGACACCTAGTATCTATTTATTTTTTTTAAAGGGTTAGTTTACCCAAAAATGAAAATTCTGTCATTAATTACTCCCCCTCATTTCATTCCAAACCCATTAGACTTTTGTTCATCTTTGGAACTTAAATCAAGATGTTTTTGATGAAATCAAAGAGAGCTTTCTTTCCCTGTATAGACAGCAATGGAACTACCACGTTCAAGGACCAGAAAGGTAATATCTAGGGCTGCTGCGATTCGTCGATTTTAGTCGACTATCCGGTTTTTAAAAATCATCGACTTCATTTTGCTCGCGTCCACTAACCGGAAGAATACCGGAAGTGGCGCATTTCACGGACGAGAATCCATAAAACACATTTTTTGACTATTTTCCAAGGCTGCATGTTATATTAAACCCATTTAAAAATCATAATTAAGCATAATTGTGAATTCACAAACGCTATGATTTAATAATATAATTATATTATATAATTATATATTATATAATATATAATTACAGTATATGCACTTTAATTTGTTGTTGTTGTGCGTAATCTACATTAGCATACTTTATTTGAACTAATTATTATTGCATCATTGCTATTATATATGTATTTTAAGTCATTTTAAAAGCTATTGTTCACTTAAATCTATTTTTATTACCACAAAAAAAAAAAATATATATATTATAATTATAGGGCCCTATGAAATCCGTTTTATTTCCAAATTCATTTTTTTCCCATTTTCATTTTTCTATACTCTTTCTTTTAATAATCAAAAGCATCTCCAATTAATTGATTTTATATAAAAAAGTATTTTTTTAATTAATTTTTTTTTTTTAATTTTCCAGAAATACTGCACATTTACATTTTTCACCTAAATAAATTCTGGTAAATACTCCTTTAAAAAGTGTTTTTTTATTATAATTTTATTACTAGTAGACTAGAACACGTGGTTTGTGATTTGGACTATGAGATGGACACTTGCTTCTTGCACTCTGTTGCACTTTACTTTTGCTTTAAAAAAAGGATTTTATAGAAATTTGGATTTCATGTGGTTTAATAAAATATTCTTAATTAAAATTGTTGATTTTTTTGTGGGAAATTAATCATTTAGATTAATCGGTTAATCGATAAATTAGTCGACAGATTAATAAAAATAAAAATAATCGTTAGTGGCAGCCCTAGTAACATCATTAAAATAGTCTGTGTGACATAAGTGGTTCAATTTTAAAGGTGCACTAAGCGAATTTAATCCCCAACAGGACCTCGCCCCTATTTTGAAATCTCCGCTCCACACGTACGTACACAACCATGGCAACTATGATCGCTGAAACAAGTGAAGATGACACACAAGCATATTCAAAGAAAAGCCAACATGGATAAGTTGTGTGAAACAAAGCAAAATCAACATTACTCACCTATCAAAAAGAAACAACCCAACCTCGGCGTACGATTCGAGCCCTTCCCGCTCCTTGACTTCTATCCACCACTGGAAAGCTGCTCCGATATTTACACGGGTCCTACCTCTTGCCTGATCGTAATCCTTCTTTTTAATGTTTTGTTTCTCTGATATAATCCTCCTTTTTATCCGCTATCTCTCTCTATCTATAATTGATCTGCTAATATCCGTCCTGTGCACTCAAACTGAGTGGTCTCTTCTCCCTGTCATTACAAGACATGCCCCCTTACTGCTGATTGGCTACAAGTGTGTTTTGGGATACGATCTGACACTATGGTCAAAAGCGTTTTTCAAAAAACCGCTTAGTGCACCTTTAAAGGGGTCATGAACTGAGAAACCAAAATTCACTTTTACCTATAAGAGGTCATTGTATTATAAAAACATCCTGTAATTTTGGAACTCAAAATGTTCTCGTTAGTCTAAAAACAGCTTATATTGAAGCCAGTCTGCCAAAACGTCGGCTTATGGAATGTGCCACTCTATGACATAATAGTGTGGCTAAACACTGCCTCCACAGAAGAAGATCAATGCCTGCTTTTACATTGCTGTCTATTTAGCCCTGCCCACCGATTCGTGCATGTAATGTTTACGAGAGGCGAATGTGCAGTGCCACGTTTTGGAAAAAATAGTCTTTTCATTGCCTTCCTTCTGATCCCAACATTAGGAAACAGTGGATGAACTTTATTTGTAATGAAGTTCCAGACCGTGTCAGTAAGAACTCTGTCCTTTGTTCACTTCATTTTACAATGGATTCGTTTACAAACAAGGCACAATTTGACACGGGATTTTCAAAAAGATTGAAACTAAAAGACGATGCTGTGCCGACTATTTTGGATCCAACAGTAAGGTCGCAACACACAAGTGTGAGTAACTGTTTTTATTACATGATCACTATTGCTTTATCTGTTAAACAGATCATTTGATATGAGTATTAATGCTGTTTTAACCTAAAGCACAGCAGCGTCCATCTGTGAAGGACGTAGGCTGTCAAACATACAAGTGTAAGCCAATCATAGCAGTGGGCATTTATTTCCGAGCTTACAATCTGCCACACCTATTCAAACAGAGCGTTCAAATGAGAGGGCTCAAAAACAGAACAGAGAATAACCTATTACTTGTAAATTATGATGTTTTTTGATGTAAAAATCTTGATAACATTATAAGTGGACCTCAGAGCAGAATAAAAAAACAGAGGCAGTTCTTAACCCCTTTAATTTTATGGAGGTACGAGAATACTTTTTGTGCGCAAAGAAAACAAAAATAATGACTTGTTTTCTTTGTGCAGAATGCGCAAAAATATATTCTCGTAGCTTCATGAAATTAAGGTTGAACCACTGATTTCGCATTGACTTTTTTTTTTTAAGATTTGTTTTTGGCCTTTTTGCCTTTATTTAGATAGGACAGTGTAGTGTAGGAGTGAGAGAGGGGGTGGGATCGGGAAAGGTCCACAAGCCGGGATTCAAACTCGGGACGCCCAAACTGCAACGACACTATGTCGGTGTGCTGCCCACAAGGCTATTGGCTCCGACACCCATGGCTATTTTAACGATGTCCTTACTACCTTTCTGGGACTTGAACATGGTAGTTGCGGTGCTGTCTATGGGTCAGAAAGCTCTCAAGAGTTTATCAAAAATATCTTAATTCGTGTTCCAAAGATGAAAGAAAGTCTTACGGGTTTGTAATTGGACACAATTTGAATTTTTGGGTGAACTAACCCCAAATAGTTTCCTTTATAGTCATAGGTGAAGCTCTGAACAGGTCTTAGGATTTTCCCCCATGCATACATTTTCCTTTTGCATGTGGGTGTCTCACTCTTAATTAGCCGTTAATTGTTTTCTTGCTCTATAAGGAATTCTTACTCCTACTGGATCTCACACTACAATTAATTGTTTTCCACTAATATACACAACACATCAGAATACAATGTGCACACAGTACAACAAAACACACAATTTGAAGTCAAGGCACATTTAGTTAGGTACTTTTAAATTCCATTTAGGCAGTCCTTGCACTTATCTGTTTCGTATATTCAGCCATGAAGCTCAAACAGTATTGAAACAAATTGAAGGACAAAAACTTTATCAAATAAGATAAATTTGTTGAGTTAAAGGTTTTCACTAAGCATATTTCTCTAGTGACATTCAGATAAAGAAAGACTGTAGTTCAAGAACCTGTGAAGAGTACAGTTGTTTTCTGAGTAGTGTGGAGTTGAACATGGTTCTGATGAAGTCTTGAAATGTTGAAATGGAAGTCATTAGGAGATTTTTACCAATGATGGTATTGTGTTAGAAGTTATTTGTCCTGCAATCTAGTGGGAGTCATACATTGAATGGTCCCACTTTATATTAGTTGGCCTTAACTACTGTGTACTTACATTTGAATTAATCATTTGGTACAATGCACTTATTGTGTTTTTACATTGTACTTATATTTTTAAAAACACCTGTATGTAATTACATCTGTAATTAATTTCTGTAATTACATTTATAATTACACTGTTGACCCATCCCTTACACCTTAACCCACCCTTAAACCTGCCCTCACCACCAAACCTGTCCCTAACCTTACCCGTATCCCACCTCAATAGCAGCAATAGTGTTTTGCAATACAGTATGAACACAATAAGTACATTGTACTTATTTTTTGATGTAAGTACATAGTTAAGGCCACCTAATGTAAAGTGTGACCCATTGAATTACTGTTGTTTCTTTGCTGCAGATTTTATACAGTGGTTCAATAAACAAGAAGTTAATATTCGTGGCTTACATTTTAGACACAATATTGTCTGTTTTTGTTCTATTTCTCCAACAAAAATGGTTTACTATACAAAGCCAAAGCAGAACCGTTGTGCCTCACAGAGCAGAACGCAGCAGTTTTCCTGAATGAATGAAACATTTTGAATGAATCGATTGAATGAATGATTCGGTGACAAATACAGTGACTGTGCCACCTCTGCAGTGCAATAATGACTAATGACTGATTTCATTTGATTGGTAACAAACCAATTATTAGTCTCATTGAATTTATTATTAAAATAAAACATTTTAAACAATCTTTTAAATTTAATGAGGATGCATAGATTTAATGAGGGTAGAAAGAATGCTCTTACATTCTTTCTACAAATGCTTTTACTTGTACATTTTTATCATCTAGATACCCTGAATACAAAAATTTATCAAAAGAATTTGGATTCATCAAGTGGTTTAGAGAAGATATAGTTTGTATTGAATACAAGCCAAATTCCGGAAATGTTGGGATGTTTTTTAAATTTGAATAAAATGAAAACTAAAAAACTTTAAAATCATATGAGCCAATATTTTATTCACAATAGAACATAGATAACATAACAAATGTTTAAACTGAAAAATTCTACACTTTTTTTCGACTAAATGAGCTCATTTCAAATTTGATGCCTGCTACAGGTCTCAAAAATGTTGGCACAGGGATTTTGAAAATATTCAGCTGGGAGAACATTTAGCAACTACTTAAGTTAATTGACATCAGGTCTGTAAAATAAAAGGGATGCCTTAGAGAGACATAGTCTCTCAGAAGTAAAGATGGGCAGAGGCTCTCCAGTCTGTGAAAGAGTGTGTGAAAAGATTGTGGAATACTTTAAAATGTTCCTCAATGTTTACAATGTTCCTCAACTTCAAATTGCTAAGGCTTTGCAAATCTCATCATCTACAGTGCATAACATCATCAAAAGTTTCAGAGAAATTGGAGAAATGTCTGTGCGTAAGGGACAAGGCCGAAGACCTTTGTTGGATGCCTGTGGTCTTCGGGCCCTCAGACAACACTGCATCACTCATCGGCATGATTCTGTCATTGACATTAGTAAATGGGCCCAGGAATACTTCCAGAAACCATTGTCGGTAAATACAATCCGCCGTGCCATCTGCAGATGCCAACTAAAGCTCTATCATGCAAAAAGGAAGCCATATGTGAACATGGTCCAGATGCGCTGTCGTGTCCTGTGGGCCATGGCTCATTTAAAATGGACTGTTTCAAAGTGGAAAAGTGTTCTATGGCCAGACGAGTCCAAATTTTAAAATTGTTTAAATTTTCTTGTTGGAAATTACGGACGCCGTGTCCTCCGGGCTAAAGAGGAGGGAGACCTTCCAGCATGTCATCAGTGTTAAAAGCTAGCATCTCTGATGATATGGGGGTGCATAAGTGCATACGTATGGGCAGCTTGCATGTTTTGGAAGGCACTACGAATGCTGAAAGGTATATAAAGGCTTTAGAGCAACATATGCTCCCCTCCAGACGACGTGTATTTCAGCAGGACAATGCAAAACCACATACTGCCGCTATTACAACAGCATGGCTTCGTAGTAGAAGAGTCCAGGTGCTGAATTGGCCTACAGTCCAGATCTTTCACCTATAGAGAACATTTGGTGCATCATTAAACTAAAAATACGTCAAAGATGACCACGAACTCTTCAGCAGCTGGAAACCTATATCAGGCAAGAATGGGACCAAATTCCAACACCAAAACTCCAGAAACTCATAACCTCGATGCCCAGACGTCTTCAACCTGTTTTGAAAAAAAGAGGAGATGCTACACCATGGTAAACATGCCCCCGTCCCAACTATTTTGAGACCTGTAGCAGGCATCAAATTTGAAATGAGCCCATTTTGTGCATAAAATTTTAAAATGTCTCAGTTTAAACATTTGTTATGTTCTCTATGTTCTATTCTGAATAAAATATTGGCTCATGTGATTTGAAAGTCTTTTAGTTTTCATTTTATTCAAATTTAAAAAAAATGTCCCAACATTTCCAGAATTCGGGTTGTATTTAGTAGTGTATTAATTGGCTTATATCTTCTAAACAGTTTGACTAATTAAAGGTGGGGTAAGTGATTTCTGGTAGCCAAAGTTGATATTTCAAATCACCAAAACAAACACACCCCTACCCCAAAAGGGTCTCTCCCCTATTTTGATAGCTCCGCCCCACACATATGTACGGCAACAATTAGTTCTGTGAAACAATGCAAAACCAATGTTATTCACCTATCGAGAACAAACAAAGCAACCTCAGTATCCTTGAGTTCTCTCCAGCGCTGGAAAGCTGATCCGATATTTACACGGGTCCTACTTCTTGCCTTATCGTAACACCGTGTCTACACCGGACACGTGTGGCACGACAAAATACTATAGAACTCATTATAATCAGTGATGCTGTCTACACTGGATGTGGCGCGACCTACGTAAATTCCCGACCGTAAACTGCTGCCGCATTCTATTTATGAGGTATTGATACAAATTTCAAATGATTTTCAATGGTCACTTTGTCGAGTCCAGTGTAGACAGACTTTAGCTTTTGCGGCACGGCATGACAACTGTCCCGTGTAGATAGGGCTGTCGCGGTTAAGGAATTTCCCTTGCGGTAATTTTGAGTGGCTCAATAGCGCGGTATGCGGTATTACCGCACATATTACGATGTAAGGAGGTCATATTCAGAAACCAATAAAACCGAAACTAAATCGCGTTGAAACAGGAAGTGAAGTAAACAGAAGAGAATGACAAAATAACGGTCCACATAACTAAACGTAAACCTGACAATAAGATCATTAGTATATTGTTAGCCTATATATATATATATATATAACAGTTAGTTCTGATCCTCGAATCTGACTGACAAGATACTTTTTCTGTTGATATTTCACCTGCGTGTTCTAGACGGCTGTCAGTCAGTGCAGCTTCATTGTTTCGCCTCAAGGTGGCGTCAAGAGACTGTCTTTGAGTGAGTCTTTAAACCGTTCATTCAACTACACGTTCAAAAGCGCTGATTCATTCAGAGATTTGTAATGAAACACGCTGTTGAAATCATTTTAACTTTGAGTGTCACTTTTAAAGGCTCAGCTGACCAGCAGAGCATTGATGCTATTTCACTTTCCTTGGACATGACAACCTGTTTTCACATATGACTTGGCCTGAATGACAGACGCAGGTAATCGCACGCGATCAGTCGATCTCTCTCTCATTCGCTGTCTGTTTAGGCTTAAGTGCAAATTTACTGAGCTTCTGTGCAAATCAGCATGATACACATTGTTATCATTAGTAATATTCAGTACACATGCACAAAGTGTAAAACAAGAAGGGCATAACCTTACAAAAAAGAAAACACTGAAATATTGCGGTTGCTGCGGTTGTTGCATTCCTCTGCGGTTATGCTCATCAATAGTGGTTACAATATTGTGGTTATCGCGACAGCCCTACGTGTAGACACGGTGTAAGCCTTCTTTTGTTCTGTATACGTTTTTCTCTGTTTTTTTATCCACCATCTCTACTTTTCTGTCATCGCTCGGCTAATGTCCATCATGTGCACTGATCACTCTCTCCTCCACATCACGAGTAGACACGCCCCTTACTGTGATTGGCTACAAGTTTGTTTTGGTACTCGGCCCGACTCAGTTTTCGAAAGCATTTTTGAAAAAATACATACCCCACATTTAAAATTCTTTGATAACCTTTTGTCAATAGTGTCTATAGATAACACATGCAAAGTTTTGTGTGAATCAGCCAAGTGGTTTTAGGAGGAGATTGAAAAGAAGCTTTTGACAGTTCAAAATGGCCGATGGACTACAACATGTTGTACTAATGTTGATTGACTAACAGATTGAAAGGGCACATAAATTCATTATAGATTTATAAGGTTTAATAAAGCCCAAATCTGTTGCCAACAAACAGCAACTGTGTTCTCCAAAATACTTATAGATCATTAATTTTTATTTTCATTATTATATATTCTAATAATAAATTAAAAATATATATATTTCTCAAGTTGCCAGAGTGGATGTATTTTTGTCCAACTGAAGGAAATATACTATTTGTCTATTTTAATGTAGTACATACAATAATACTTCCTTAAAGAGACACTTAAAGTATTTTATTTAAAATGAGACACGGCCAGTAACTGTGTATTTTTTATTGTCTACACAAGCCGTTTGTGTTCGGACACTGATGAGGCTTGTGGCTATATATGTGGCTTTCTCTCTTTCTCGCCATATACACACAAACACACAATATAGCACAATTTTGAAGTCTGTGTGCAATAGTGATGCGCGGATGGCGGTTACATGCTGCGGATAATCCGCGGGTCGGGTGGGTCGGGTAATAAAATATTGCATTTTGATTATTTGCGGGTGGGTCGCGGGTGGATAAGATAAATCATTAATCATGCAAATATTAACTACATTTTCTAAAATATGAATGTGTTTTAAATAGGATACAGAAATTGAATAAACTGTAAATCAACATATTAAAGTTATTCAACAAAACATTATTTAGTCAAGAGCAGTGAGGGATTTCTTCTGTCTTTTGTTGTTGATTAACATTAATGACAGACGGCACAGCTTTATTAGGCTGCTGTCACAAGACCTGTTTCACGGATCCCATACTTATACATATGCATTTTCTTTCGCAACTTAAGACAAAACCGACAATGCTGATGAGGATACTTGCCAAGACGACCATTTTGACGTTATTTTGTGTGTATTTGGCCACTTAAGCGCAACAAGCTTTGTTTGTTTGTTCGCAGCGCACGCTTTGGACGTGACTGCAGCGCACAGAAAAGCGCCTCTGGAGCGCACGAGTACAGAAAGATGTGCAAATAATACATTTCTGTGACGATGCAACAATGACCGATTAGGCAATTGACAATTCTGTCAACTGTACCGAAACGCGAGCTAAAGTCTTGTATCGCAGCGTGCAGCAGCACTAGATGCGCTGATGTGAAGAGAAGGTCAAAGAGAGAAGACGCGGTACAGCTGAATCACTCACGCTGTTTTCAAATGACTGGTTGTGTAAATTGAATTACTCATCTAACCTACACGCTATATTGAATAAATGTTTTTGCGGTTATCTAAATCAGACAAAAATATAGGTACGGGCGGTTGGCGGGTGGATAATTTATTTGAAGCTGCGGATTCGGGTGACGTTTTAGCTCATCCGCGCATCACTAGTGTGCAACCATTCGGAGACTGTGATTTTTGTGTCATCAATGTCAAATTAGCTCCACCCTAAATGATGTAAAAATAAAACAAATTGTGGTTGGTCACTTTGCATGTTGGTAAGACAGTCTCTTTCTGTCTTAAGTAGGCGATTCTTGGCCAGAATAATAAGCTGCATGCTATACAACATAAGCTGCATGCTAACAACCTTATGCCAGTAGTGAAAAGTCTGGCTATGCAAGATTAAATTCCATGAGATCTGAACACTCATTGTTGAACCCATAGTCCAAAGTACTTCCATTGACACCACAGGCATAAACCTCATTTGTTTGCTTCAGTGCACTGCGGCTCATATTTCTGCTTTCGTATGTCAACCTCCCTGTCACTGGTGCTTAAAATAGAGCCCACAACAGATAATCCTGTCCATCAGCTGAACTAACCACTGCATCTCTACACCCTTCTCCCTGTTCACACCCACCACAATCCTCACTGGAGCTCGTAGACACACCCTGCGTATGAACCATAACTCCAGTGTCTAATTTTCTAAAAAGTGATGTTTTTGTTTAGAAATTATAGTGCTTTTAAGACTCTGTTCAACACTTACACTTATTCTTTTGAATATACTAGGTAAAAATGCTTCACAAAACTCACAAATGAGCATGTCTCAGGTTGAAAGATGAGAGACAAGCTTTGCATATCTGGTAGCAGCACATGGTCTCTCTCTTAATATCAGCTCAACAAATATAACACGTTCTTGGCACAAGCATATCTGTGTGGTCTGTTAGTGTAGTTCCAAATGTGAGTAGCATGACCAACTTCATATTTGTTCATGTCAATTTATCCTTCACTCACACTAAATCCTTCACTTTTACAGTAGATTGAAGACCATGTCAGGTCACACTGGAAGACCAGTGTATCTTTTGATGGATATTGCAAGTGATTCAAACTCACTGAAGAGTTTAACCCTGATGAGAATGGGATATAGTCTTCTTCGGACTTTGGACTGCATCGTTCTTGTGTTATAGCTTGCAATGCCACAACTATTTTGGGAGTATGCTGTCAGGCGTTTTTTTTACGAGATCTGTTAGGCACGCAATTCAACAGACTTTATAGCGGAAGCTACATGTCTACCAGAGAGTTTGTCTAAAAGTTATCTTATTGCTCAAAAGCTGACCCAAAACACTGTATGGTGTTGGAAAAAACAGCAACTTTGGCGAAGGCTAAGATTCATTGCAAAGACCATTAATTGAACATGCTTATCAGAGACTCATGGTTTTGCCCTGTGACCACATTTACGATTCCATAAATTTGTCTCAGATAGCATTGTGGACAAAATCACAAGGTGTGAACTGTGCTTAAGTTGATGTTATTGAGATAATGTTGTTTATCATAGAATCAATGTAACTTTGGGCTAATTTCAGATGGCAAGGGGACGTAAATGGGACGCTAGTTGTACAGTTGTTCCACACACACACACACACACACACACACACACACAAATTGCTATGCTATTACGGTAACATTCTGACAGCAACACTGTGTCTATACCAGATGCGACAGTTGTGGTGTCAAATCGTGCCACAAAAGCTTAAAACTGTCTACACTGGACTCAAAATAGAGCGAAGCATTAGTTTACTAATGGGGATTTGCGTCGGATCCAGTGTAGATAGAATCACTGATTAAAATGGGTTCTACTGTGTATTGCTGCGTCGCATCACGCCACTCCCGTCTGGTGTAGACACAGTGTAATGCACTGCTTCTTTCAGTGTACTCCCTCAAGTGTTCCACCCTCCAGAGTGAGCAGAGCATAGTGGTGTTTGCTTTCGAGTGGAATTCGGCCTTTAAATATCAGTGTTTGATCTTTACTATTAGTGATCCGCTGTAACTGTAGAAACTGCTACAGATAAACTCATTCCACGTGGTGCATCTACAGTACATAACAAATGAAGAAGATTTAGTAGTGCAAAAGGTGCTAATTGGGCTGTATATTAAAAGGTGTGAGTTCACAAGTTAAAGAGCAGCAATTAAAGATCTGCTAAATATCTGAGGCATGTTCCTAAATCAGTCAGTTGCTCAGGGTGTTTGGAACAAACTAATTATTCCTGCTCTACACCCATCCTCTAATCCCATTGGAGCTATTTCTCTCCCAGACTCGGCCTGAGCAAATGCTGTTTTTCTGCAGTTTTCCCAGACACCTGTTTTCCCTAACACCTGCACCTCTCCTCTGCTTCAGGTGCAGGAGTGCTCCTGTTTTTGTTGGGCAGGATGAGTAATATCAGCTGAGAATGTGAGGCTTGAAGACTGCTGTTTAAAAGAATTGCATTAAAAATCAATTTTCAGACCTGCCTCTGGATAATACAGCTCTCTTTACAGATCCGTTGTGCTCAAAGCATGGTTGTATTATGTAATTGGTGCCAAAGAGAGGAATATCCAGTTATAAAGTAATTAGCCAATTGTAATCACTTGGAGGCTGATGAAGACACCAGAGGCCAAAGGTGTCAAACATCTACTCTTGTGTAACTCATGAACAGGCCCACATGAAACCTGCACATGTCCAGTAGATCTAGGCTGGAAACAATGCCGATTTCTGCAGAATTGGAACGTGTTTCATTCACAAAGGTATACACATCTCCTGCTTGTTGTAAAAAAATATTAATTAAATATTTAGTCTAGTTTGATTGATTTCAGCTAATAATAAACATGTCTGAATAAAGCTCTGTTTAACACATTTTATCATATTTAAATGCATTCCAATCATTTGCACAAATCCACACAAAAAAAAGAAAAAGCATGAGCAGACCGCATTTTGTTGGCCAAAAATTTCTGAATTTCCACTTCCCGCTTTGTACTACTTTGTTAAATTTGAATCTTAATACTGTACACTTACATGAGATGAAGAAGAAGAAATTAGACAGAGGAAAACATTTATTAATACTTTACCAGCAGAGACAACAGGAGAATCATTACCTGTATGGCAGACGAAACAGAAGACAAAAAAAAAAAAATAGATAAACATTGATATTGTATGTTGCTTTTTTTGGACAGGAAAGGAAATTAGTTATTGTGTAGCCCACTCCTTCAAACTCACTAGTATTAGTGTAAATCACATTAAACTCAGAGACCTTCATACTTGATAAATTGTAGTGCAGGATCTAACAGCATTGTGGCACTGGCATCAGAACTTAAAGTACATGAAGAACCACGATACTGACATTAACCAATGAATGCACCTTCAAACATTCTGCTAATTTATCAGTGAGTGATCTCTTTTTACCATTTTTAAAAGTACACATAGTTTAAATACATTTCACAGACTCTGTCTGAACTTGAACTCACAGAAAAGCTGAACACAGTGAGTGTTAAAACCAGTGGGCAAATAAACAATGGTATTGTGCTCTGAACAGGATGCCAAGCAGCATGCAAAGGGACCACATGGCTCTATGGTCATTATTCCTAATTGATGTGTAAATAATCATTGTAAAGATGAAAGTCATAAAGGCAAGCAAAGCAGATCACATCAACATTTAAATAGCCATTGATAGTGAAATGTCTGTTTAACCTCATACAGTTGACAGAGTGCAATATTTTCTGATGTCATGTTTTCAGGCATTTTGCCTTTATTAGACAGGACACTATAAGGAGGGCAGGAAGTGAAAGGAGAATAGGATCGGGAAGCATCTCAAGTCAGGAGCTAAAACTCAGATTGCCTGAGGTGCTGTTACGTGATGTGTTGGAGTGTTATTCACACTATGCCTTTGATAGACAGAGTACATTATTCTTAGTGATTCTGAAGACATTGGGTGGCAACTACATACTCCTCTAATTAGAGCATAGGTGGACGGATCATCCCGTGACGCACAGCAGACAGTGAGAGAGTGAATAAATCTCTGGCTAAATCCATGCAGGCATTGGATTAGAAGATGGTTTAAGACAAAGCCAGAAAAGACAGCTCGGGAACTGACCCATTCATTTTGAACCAGACCATCTGCCCACAAGACTCTACTCTAATCAGTTTTCTTCTTTTTTTTTCTCACATAATTTTGTGAGATTATGTGGTGTGGATCTCAGTTCCTCTTAGGGGGTCTGGTGGCGTGCCCTATAAAAGAAACTTTAGTACATTTTAAAGTTAATTGCATTAATTGCTTTAATCTAAAAGTTATTAGTTCCAACCCATTTTTGACCGAACAGAGTAAAAAGTCTTTGTTTTGACTTGGACTTAAACTCAATAATACATTAATAATAATAATAGTACATTATTATCCTTAAGACAGTAAAATATATGTAAGTATATTAAAGGCATAGTTCATCAAAAATTTTAAATTTCGTTCATCTTCAGAAAACAAATTAGGATATTTTTGATGAAATCCGAGAGCTCTCAGACTCTGCACAGACAGTAATACAACTGAAATGTTCCCATGTCCAGATACGTAGCAAAGTCGTCTGTAAATTAGTCCATGTGACATCAGGGGTTAAACCATAATTTTACGAAGCTACGAGAATACTTTATGTGTGCAAAGAAAACAAAATAACGACTTTTTTTTTCAACAATACTTCTCCTCATCCCATCTGCAGCAGCGTGCCGCCATTGTGGAGAGTATCACGGTGCATGCACTTGCTTACGCTTCATGTAAACAACACATGCATGTGCTGACGCATATGTGTGTTAATGTAAGTAGCAGCGGCATGCGCAGGCATTGTTTTTTATTCTTTCGTTTTTTTAGTCTTCTTTGCACACTAAAAGTATTCTCGTAGCTTACTTAAAAATTATTTAATATAATATTTTTATAATATAAACTATCAATTCATAAAATCAACAATAAAATTAATATACTTCTAAAAACTGGATATTTAAAAGATTTTTCCCTTTCTTTATTGTGGACATTATTATTTGTCACCGACAAACTACATAGCTGTGTTGCTAACTGCAACAGCAAAGTACTATAACAACATTTTCAGTAGTGTGAAAATGGTTTCAGGATTGGTTTAGCTTTCCAGTAACAAGCTTTTTCCAGCAAGTAGTGGTGTGACAAAATATTGCATCACTTTTTGTGACATTAGCATTTCAGTTCCACAAACAATCTGCTATGTACTTTTTTTTGTGGTACACTCAACAAGCACTATCTCCAAGAGTGTCCTTGTTCTTAAGTAGTGCTGGGAACTCCATCTGACGGTTTTTTCAATTGTTTCCCCAAAAAACATTTCCTAATTTGCGTGATGCATTCAGAAGTGTTCCCAAAGTTATATTTTATACATCTTTTCTTCATACTGCTGTTTAGCAGTATGCACTTGATTATAGTATAAATTGTATACATTATTCTGTAAATTGAGATTATAGTTGATTGTGTTTGTGCCAGACAAATAAGTACTGCTTTGTATTGTCAGTATGGTGTAAATAAGTGCCGTAGAAAAAAAAGTTAGCATCTGGGTTTCTTCAGTGTAGTGTACTATTAGTTTGTAAACTAGAGTATAGCTTATTACTGAATCAAAAAAGTAGTATAATTGTAACACAACTACTTTAAAATATGAGTGACCTTGGCTAGATGCAATTTCAAGCTGCTTCCTTAAATCTGGTGTATACAGATGCAATTGACTTTGAGTCATCACAGGCTGGAAGATGTGACTTCTTCCATTATATAAACTTCACCATTGACTGTTTAACAGTCAGGTGGTCTTGAGATGCTAGTCTAATCATGTTATAGAAATGTTAAATGCAAATGCACTTGTTCTTATTTTTGCCATTTTGGAGACAGATTAGCATCATCTTTTCTCTCACCCTTTTTATTTCCATCACCTTTTTCTTCTCTCTGGAGAAAGTGAGTAATTGGCCCCAGAATCCCAGTGTGTGTTTGTACCAGAGGACCTGAGTTTTCTGTCTCCCTGGAGAACGGACTGTGTTTGTTCCAGCAGCCATGGAACTTAAAGACGGCCTGCTCTCTCTTTCCATCTGTGGGTGTTTGGTTCGAGAAAGAATGGCATTGTGGAGTAGACTGAGGGAGTGAGGAGTGTTTTGTTATGTTGTGGAATACCCTATGCCTCAGCGTTTTTTTTTTTTTTTTTCAGTGGAATAGCCTGATATTTTCAAGAAATAACTTTTTAAATGCCACTGTTATTTCAGAGATTGTGAGAGATATGGCAAGAAGAAAAGGGAGGAACAAACTCATGTTGCCTGAATAAGCAGTGTGGCTGTGCTGTGCTAACTTGGCTAAGTTGGCTAGGTTACAGGGCTTGAATTTTTGCGGGGATTGCGCATAATTTAAACCATTCCCGCAAGTTTAACTTTTATAATGCGAGAAATTCCCGCACAAATGTATTCACTTCATCTCAGATCAAACTGTGAAATACATCCATAGAAGCGAAAAAAGAAATCACCGGTTCAAACAGTCTGTCTTTATTTTGGAATTTAATTCCACAAACAGCGCGGCACCTGTCGTTGAGCTCCGTAGACGTAGAGCATCGCTGTGCTCCGTGGCCTGCGTCGCACTGATCTTATTCACACAAGGCTGTGTGACGCGCTCTAATATTCTGAGTCGCACTCAGGGTCGGGTCCCGACGGAGCCCGACATGCTGAGTCCATTCGGGCCGGACTCGGGCTCATTTAGCTTCTCTCCTTTTATTGTGCCCATATACACGCAGAGCACACATGGCTACTGTATTGAATACTGATTATATTATACATTGCCTAAGCAATACGCAACGCATATACGCACACATTAGCATACAGGTGACCATGCAGAGCATCAGGGAGAATTTGGAGCGTGGAGTTACAAAAGTTCCCAATGCTTCGGGAAAAGCTGCATTTTTGATCAGCCATGCATTTGATGATAATCCTGACTCGCCATCTCCTCACTGGATGCGCCCTTAGAGAGAAATGCATCTTTAGGGATTTTATAATGAAAGAGTTTTTGTTTTCGATTCGATTATTTCGTTTTAAAGTAGTAATTCAAAGCTTTCTATAGATACTATATTTATAAAGTCAGTGAGCTAAGTAGGCTATATGCTGTGTTTCGGTTTTTGAGAAGCGCTCCGCTTGCTCAAAACCGAAACTGCTTTTTTTTTTCTCTTTATTTTATAAAAGCACGTTTTGTTGATATTGTGAGTGCACACAAATAAAAGTAGACCCTTTATAGTTCCGAACAACGTAGCCTTTTACTCTTACCTTTCTGAGCAAAAATGACAGCGTATTTTGAAATGTTTCCAATGCAAGTGATCATTCTGGCGCGTCCTGTAAAGCGCGCTTCAGCTTCCACTCTCTGCACAAACTACTGGATATGCATCAGTGCACATTTATCTAGGTCAAGCGTTTAAACTAACATTGTGGAGCTGTTTTATAATTATAGATTTAATTTTAGAGAAGTCGTGATGATTTGAGAAAGCTAAATTGATCAAACATAGGCTAGGATCAACTTGCTGTCTGCCGCTGGCCGCTTGGTCGTTACGTTAAAAAACAAAAACGTAACATTTAACGGAAAAAAAAATGCTCCAAATGTTTTTCTAAATTAACTTAATAAAATAACGAAACAAAATACAATCACTTTGCCATTTCATACAAAACTGAACTATTTTAATAGCTGAGTCATTTCTAGGCTGGACTACTGCAATGCTCTTCTGGCTGGACTTCCATCAAACACAGTCAAACCTCTACAAATGATTCAGAATGCGGCAGCACGACTGGTCTTCAAGGAACCCAAAAGAGCCCATGTCACACCTCTCTTTATCTCATTGCATTGGCTACCAATCACAGCTCGCATCAAGTTCAAGACACTGATGCTTGCTTATAAAACAACCACAGGCTAAGCACCCGCCTACATGCACTCACTATTAAGAATCTACATCCCCTCCAGAAGTCTGAGATCTGCTAGTGAGCGACGCCTCGTGGTACCATCACAAAGAGGCTCAAAATCACTCTCCAGAACATTCTCGTTCACCATTCCTGGCTGGTGGAATGTTCTTCCCACCCATATTCGGAGTGCTGGATCCCTGTCAATCTTCAAGCAACAGCTGAAAACTCATCTCTTTCGACACTACTTGACTTCACCCTACACATAAAAAAAAAAAAAAATTATTTATTCCTTCCCTTGTTAGCTTGTACTTATTTAAACAATGCCTGAGACTTGGTGTTACAAGCACTTCGTTTGTCAGATTGCCTCTTCAAGATGAATCGCTTTATGTATTCCCCAATTGTAAGTCGCTTTGGATAAAAGCGTCTGCAAAATGACTAAATGTAAATGTAAATGAAACAGTAGTAGATAAGCTGTTTTGGGAGAAGGGGGAAAAAAGATGGAATTCTGATGAGCTGTCAGACACGGGCCGGGCTAGGGCCTGAGCGTCTCGGGCCAGGGCCGGGCTAGGGCCAAAATTTTGGGGGGGCTGAATCGTGTGGGGGTGGGGGTGGGGGTTGCGGTTGGTTTCAAGTAAACGTTCAAAATCCATTATTTGGGTAACACTTTACAATAATTCACTAACACTTTAATACACTTTAATACATTAACTAATGGAAACTTATTGTAAAATGTTACAATTATTTGTTATTAAAGCATATACGTTCACAAAAACACTTATATTTAACAGAAAAGCAAGCAGGTGCATGATTTAGCATGGCAGTCAATACAAATAATTTATACGTATACGTTTCCTTACCTAAATCCTGCGTTTGGACCAGGCTCGGTTGCAGAATCACATCACTCTGTGCTTCTGAAATTATTATCTTGATCTATATAGTGTAGTAGTTAGCTATCTCTGTGTCGTATGTGGCCGCTTGTCAAGCATGAAAAACAAGTTTTATTTAAATTCTGAATATATTATAGTATACAGCATGCAAAGAGCGCTCCCTTTAAATTTATTAAAAACTGTAACTCATTCATCACGATCTTACAAAGTTCCATTTTAACCAATGAATGTGACCACACAATGAAACCTTTTTTTCTTAATGAAGTTATGAGCATGATAGAACTCCGTATTGGACAAAAAGCGGTGAGTGTGTGGATTCCAACCTAAACACCTACTATTTGAGCTTTCCTTTAGCTCAAATAGTAGAGCATGGCGCTAGCAATGCCAAGATCATGGGTTCGATTCCCAGGGAAAGCAAGAGCTGATAAAATGTAAAAAAAAAAAAACTGTAACTTGAATGCAATGTAAGTCGCTTTGGATAAAAGCGTCTGCTAAATGCATAAATGTAAATGTAAACACCTCTGATTGGCCATTGCGTTGTAGAAATCAACAAACATGTCTTTGATTGGCTACTTTGCTCCCCTCGGCGAAAATTCATTGTAAAATCATTTGACGCTTTCCAAAGCAGAAGAAACACTGGATTGTTTGCCAAATCTATTTCGTTATGTTATTATTACGAAGAAAACAGATCCTAGACCAGGAGTTATTGGCAGCTTTTCCATCTAAAAGCAATCAGTTAGACTATTATACACGCTAAACTAAAGTCCGGCCGTCCCCCCTCGATCCGGAGGGGGGGCACAGGGATGTTCGTGGGGGGGCAAAGGGCCTGTGAATGTATCTCAGACATATCTCACAAATCCTTTCATAAGTAGACACAATGTAAATAAGAGATTCATTGTGCAGTGCATGAATGAACATGAATTTAGAAAATAGAGTGAATTTCCATTTCATGTCAACTTAAATGTTTCTGTAGTGGCATATACACTCACAACAGGACAGCTTTTACAAGTGTTAGTGTCGTCAGTACGGTAGCATTTCTGTGAGCTGTTTATAGCTCCTCAAAAGACAGGGAAGCTTCACCCTCAGCAGTAAAAGGGTGGGGCTTTCTGTCAGTGAAATGGCCCTGTAACCAGAGATCAAGGGCAGATGCAGTGCCAGCAAGCTTCATGCTTAGCAACGGCAAACAAACGCTGGTAAGGAGTTGAATGTCCCTCCAGATTCACCAATCGTCTGGGTCATTCACTCTTTGCGTGAAGCTTCAATCATAAATTTGCAGCTGCTTGGGTATGGGCTCTTGCTCTCTCTTCTTGGGTATAAAAATAGGTTGCTATGTGAACACCATGACTCCCCAGAGGCATGTGCCTGTTGTTACGCCCTGCTGATCTGCTGAGGGTGAGGGAACTCGTTTCCTCAATGGAGCAATGCACACCAAAACTCCAGGGGCGGGTGGTGAGATATAAAGATATGGACCATGACTGAGAGGTTTAAATCTGACACAACTTTTCAGTAATTTATAAATCTGTCATACTGACAGACATGACTTGAAATGTATTTCAAACTGAAATTGTGTTGTCAGCGGATAAATTTGAGAAATTTAACTCGTAAGCAGCCATTTGTGTAATGTATTAAGCATCACGCTATATGAATGCTATTGCTTTTGCTTTCCTTTTTCTTTTGAAAGCCAATAGTCAACCTCTTCAGTCACTGATCTCTGGAAATAGTGACTTAAATAGATCTACACTCAAAGGCCTATATTGTAAAAGAGAACAGCAAACTCTCTGGATCCTTCATGTTGAATCCCACTGTTTGCTTTGGGCTAAAACAGAAAAGCCCAAACAACAGAAGGATTAATGTGGACTAATAAAGGTGCTATTGTTTGCTGTACTTTTCAGTTCACTGGAGCATGAGTTCAGGTCAGATCTCATGTCCCACTTACACATACATCCACTTATTTAACACTCATTCATCCACAGAATGTTTGTCAGATATCTTTTGCTAAGTAATATAGTTCACAGTACTTCCTTGTACTCTGACTTCTTATTCTTCTGATTAATTTTTTTGTTATAAACACTTTCTTTTTAATTAAAAAAACAAACCAAAAAAACAGAATAATATGGATTTGTGGTTTCTTTGTTTAGTGTGAAATGTCAAGATTAACACATAAGGGAACTCAGTTATGTGAACTCTCATTTGAGGCAGAAGGGCAGTTTTGTTTGTGTGATGGTTGAATCACATTTCCTAACAACTAAGCTTTTTTTTTTTTTTTTCCAGGAACATGGTTTTCAAAGTTCACTCAATTTAAAGTTTGACTGTGGTCTTGTTTTGGATAGTGTTGTCATGACAATTATGAGAAAATCTCATAGTTGTGTTTTGAAAAACTTTTAGCTTGCTTATCAGGAAAATCTTTCGAAATTGTATTGAACTTTTTATATGCTTCTCCAAAATATTTCCATATATGTTTTCTATGAATTTTATCACCAAGTGTTTCCTAACACATCTTTGTGTCTAGATAAGGAAAACACATTTTTTTGTTACTTTTAACTCAACCAATGTGTTATTGATGCTAACACAGAAAGTATTTTTTTTACACACTAATGTGTTATACTTACACAATTTGTGTCAAGTATGTTATTTTTGATCCATTTGAACAAAACTTATATGCAATAAAAACACAACAAACTCACATGCAGTTCATACAGGATTTATTAAACCTGCTACATTTACATAAAAAGTCAAAATTCCAAAAAGAAAATCATTTGAAATTTGTGCCAATATGTCATAAATAGAACATGGCAGCAGTTTACTGTTCGGGGATTTGAGGCGCCGCACCGCATCCAGTGTAGACAGCATCACTGATTATAATGAGTTTAGCTTTGTTTCACAGAACTAATTGTTGCTGTACATATGTGTAAGGCGGAGCTATCAAAATAGGGGCGAGACCCTTTTGGGGTAGGGGCGTGTTTGTTTTGGTGATTTCAAATGTCAACATTGGCTACCAGAAATCACTTACCCCACCTTTAATGCTTAATCACGTTTGTACTTTGAATTTAAGAAAAATGTGGTATTTGACAGTATCTTAAACATTTAATAATTTTTCATCAGCATACAAGTGATTTTGAGGGTCAGTCAGTCTCTCGTTTATCTGTCTGTCACATCAATAACTGCCATTCAACTTCCATTCAAAGCTGCACGAGTAGAAATAAAGACATTTGTTTTTTATACACACAACGAATAGAGCAAGCTAATGTTAACTAGAAAGCCAAAGAAAACTTAAGCGTCAGAGATGATGTTAATGTCTAGGGGCTTTTTACACAATACATGGCACCAAGAGCTCAATTTTCTGTCTACCACAGAACACATCCTGTTCACACTAAACATTTAAGTGGACAGAGAGCTTTATAGTGCTAACATTTTATTTTTTATTTTTTATATAGGCTAAAACAATTTAAAAAGCTCAAAATTCACTGAAAATATTTGAAAAGACCATAGTTTACTACTATGGTTTATCATTTGTTTGCAGGTATGTTTTTATATTAAAAATGATTGTCCAAATACATTTTGGGGATAATATCACTAATTAAATTGGATGTTTTACGAAAAGTTTAAAAAGAAACGGTGCCAACAGTTGAATAAAAGAATACAATGTCATTTAGCTGTTGAGTGTGTCCTTTGTGGAATGGATCCACATGCAGTGACCTGTGCTGAAACTCATTTAACCTTCAGCAGCCTACAGTCTACACGACATAACGCCCCCTACTGTAGACAAGAACAGTCTGTGTTTTACCCATTTCACTTTTTTTCTTAGAGGCTTCTAGAGATACTTAGAAGTATATAAATAGTATTGTGAGGTCTTCCTGTTTTCATAGACTGGCAGCCCTGAGTGGACAGAAACAGTATCAGAACACTTCCTTCTTTCTTGTGTAACAGTTGATATGTTGAATGATTTATGTAGCCAACTATATTGTTTGACACCACTGAAAGCACTATTATGTTTTGGTTAGGGCTGCAATGATTAAACAATGAAATCTTTGGGAAGAAAAAAAACACATTTGGAAAAAAAGGGATGTTGCAGAATGAACCACAATGGCAAAGAATTGCACAATGCAAGTCGTGCAATACATGGGTTCAGTACTTTTAATCAATTTGTTTATAATTTACCATACTGAAATTCTTTAAATTTAAAAAATATTAAAAAAAAGAAAAAGAATTCAACAACTTAATCTGTTAACAAGATAATCATTAGTTGCAGCCTTATTCATTCATTCATTCATTCTTTTTGCAAAGTTTCATTAGATTAATTTGCTAGTGAAAGCTGTATGTTGTTTTTCCTCCAGATGAGTATGTTAACTGGAGCAGAGAGAGTCTAGTGGGCAGGAGGGGCCTGATTTGGGTCATGTAGGCACTCACTTTTACTAATCTGTTAATCAGGCTGTTGCTCCAATAGTGTGTTGAAAAAGGATAAGCGAAGGCAAAGAGACATGCACGCACAACTGATTAAGCATTAATTAAGCATTAACATGATTAAGTCTGTAATTTCTGAACGTTATAAACTTCATTGTGTAATCTCAGTAGATAACTCAGGTTCATTTTAGCCTGTGCTCTCTGACTATTGTTTTCATGGTGCTGCAAGTGAAAATTGTCAAGTTCTTTAATTTAAAATGGGTTTATAAACTCATTAGATAAACTTGCCTCTTCTGCAAAACTCCAAAAATGTACCTATACATACTAGTCACTGCAAAAAATTCAATAATTAAACAACACTGCGTCGTTAGCGTTGGTATTGTATCAGACACTTGCACATAACATTATATGAAAATCAAGCTCAAATGGAGTTAACAATGTTTTGACCAGAGAATGACGGAGATGGAATGTTTTGTCTGTCATTAGAACGGCTGTAACTGTTATCTGAAGCAGCAAGTGCATTGCATTATATGCTTTCATAACTTTGATTGTAGCTATATGGGCGCTTAGTTTTTTCTTGTTGTTTAATACACTTGGCCAAAATCTCAAATTAAGCGCGTATGCACAGGATATTTAAAACGTAGCTACACAAGTATATAGACGGCAAATAACTAATTCTTCTCCACTCTTCAAACACACAAAAACATTATCCTTTACAGACATAGTGTTTGTGTAAAGAAAACGCTGTACTATTCAAACATCAATTATTTATTTACCCTTGCATTACGAAAAAGCGGAGATCTGTCTCCAGGCTGTGCGCGGTGAGTCAGTCTGAATGGAGGCGGGTGAAGTTACGAGGTTTCGCTGAGAGCTTGATGATCCAATGGCGTTACAAAGTTTTACTGACAAGTTATTTTAGTGCTTATCATTGGTTTACTATTTTCAAAACTCTCTGATTTAAAATAATAAAAACGAATTATAATCGACTCAAGTTTGGATAATTTTTCACAGCACCTGACTGGGCTAGGGTATGGCAACTGCCATACTCTGCCATACGCAAACGCCGCCCCTGGTCTGCACTAGAAGCGAGCTACACGCTGCACAGTTGACACAGGAATTGTCACTTGCACAATCGAGGCAGTGTCGCATCATCACAAAAGTTTATAAATTGCATTTCTTTTTAATTCTTGCCAGTGTTTAAACCATTCAGCGCTCACGCGATCTCCTGGAGACCGTGCGTTCATGCACACTCGAAGCGCACACACATAATGCCAGGTTCACGCACACACACCGATTGCGGTGCGTATTTTTTCTGCACTCATGTTTATGGATTAGAGCGTTCATACTGCACACGGTTGCGGTCCGGCAGTGCGTTCCAGGAGTGGTGTGTCTGTAGCAGCAGTACAGCACTCGTTTCCGCTGCACGCACTGAATTAAATTGACAGCGCATTGTTCTTTATGAACCGCAGGATTGAATTTTTAAAAAGATTTAAATGCCAAAGAACAGGCAGTAGAGCTGACTTTCTGTCAATGTTAAGTTTTAATTTAAAATGTTTGTGATAATGTAAGAAAAGTAGCTTAAATGTTTTGTCACTTGCTTGAACAACTTAGTATATAAATCTAGAAGTAAATGCAAAAGTAAAAAGCATTGAATAATGTGTTTCTTATATTTACTGCATTTAAACACATCTATGAAAGATTGTATTACTGTACTGTGTAAAAAAAGAATCACAATGCTACAATGCTAATGCTGCACAATGTTTGGATTTGAAATCAAAATAATGGATAAATGTTGTGTTTGTAGTAAACAGCCATGGATCAGGAGCAGACTCCCATGTTAAAGCACAGTCAGTGCTGCTTCTGCACCACTTACAGTACGTGGACTGCATGCGCACTGCAAACGGAGTATGTGTGAACCAGGTGTAGAAGGCCCATCTCACATACAGCTCATGAAATCAGGCTTGCGCTGTGTGTAAGCTATTGTGCAACAATTGCACAACTGTCAAAACAAAAATGCAGTGCACGATCAAACGTTTAGGTGAGATAAATATATATTTTTGAAAAATGTCTAAAAAATGCCCTCCTCCACCCCTCAAATTTAAAAAATCCTCTCACAAGAGTTACCTAAGAGGGGAATTAATTTTCAAAAATGAAATTCAGGCCCTGAATAAAGGTCTAAAAATCTTGATTGGATCATCACTATAAATAATTCTACATGATAAAAAGAAGGCTTTAAAAAGATCGGTATCTGCTTTCTGTGATCGGTGATCGGCCTCAAAAATCCTGATCGGAGCACCCCTAATAAATACTGTATACTGCAGAAATAGTTGGAGGAGCAAATTACAGAGTGAAAATGTATCAATGCAGTGAAAGCTAAGTCATCTCAAAAGGACAAAGTCGATCCATTAGTAACCCAGTCGCAGTGAAGGCTGTGTGTTTGGAGCTGCCAGCTGAGAAGCTGAGAGTTTCCTGCTCTCCCAGGGAAGCTGGCTCACGCCTAAAGGGCTCTTTGTTGGATAAGGTGTGCGATCTGAGCAGCCACTGAGCTCAGTACAAAACCACACTTTCAAAATGTCCTGTTCCTGTCAGCACCGGAGGTGTGTTCTTCCACACTAGTACAACACATACGCACATAAGAGCACTATCCCAGTAGGTGCCAAACTTTTTCCCCAAACGTGCCTTTCTTGGGCATAACTACTAAAAATGACTTATAATTTGAAGAACTGTTGATAAATCTTGTTAAATCTTAATCCTAAATATTGCATCTTCATAAATAATTAAATATTCATAAATAAACTGAATAGTATTTATACCATTTTTTACCTCTGATCCACCGCAACGTCCAACTGTCCTGAGCACATTCATAACAGCCGGTGCGTGACGCGTCATAGTACTCTGGCATAGTAGACTGATGCGCGGAAGCGATCTGTCGCGCGTATACGTCACTCATTGTTCACACCGTCACATGCCGGCTGTTGTGATCACGCTCAGGACAGTTGGACATTGTGGTGGACCAAACAAATTATATAAATACTGTTCAGTTTCTTGCACAGACCGATCATTTTGTGTCTTAAGACCTCAATGTATCGTCACGAGCCACAGGGTTTAATTTGATTTTGTCTGTGTATGTTTTTTTTTGACTCTCAAAGCCGTGGAGCACATTGACTGCCATTATATGACTGACAGACTGCAATGATTTGAGTTAAATATCTTCGTTTGTGTTCTACTGAAGAAATAAAGTCATCTACATCTTGGATGCCCTGGGGGTAAGCAGATAAACATCAAATTTTCATTTTTGGGTGAACTATCCCTTTAAAACGATTTAATTGCAGGAACGGAAAGAACTTGCGCCCTGTTTGCGTGCAGTACACACAAAGCGCGACACACAGTGGGCGCGGTGCGGGTTCCCAGTTTGTGTCCGTTCTTGAACCGTTCCGTGCATTTCGCTGTAGAAAAGGTTGTTCCGAGCCGGAACTGGCATCTTTCATATTTATCGACTAGTATGCAGAAAACTACGTCACTATATCATCATAAACACAGCCGTTTTTGTCTTAAGTGAACGTAAACAGATGAGAAAGAAAACACACTTGTACAGTGTTTTTAAATCTGTGTGCGTTCGGTGTTAAAGAGACCAACCTAATAAATGTGCTGCCTGTCATTAATCAAAGAACAAAAGAAAATCATTCACTGATCTTGACTGAATACATTTAATAACTTGAATTAATCTATATTTTATTTATGAAAAGAAAACTATGCAGTGTCTTTAAACTTTTAATTACTAATTGATTTGTTTGTTTCTATTTTATTACTGACTGTTTACTTGTCTTTAATACTTTAATATTTGAAATTTATATCAATCTAGCTGTTTTTACTGTGGAATTTTTGTTAAAAACATAGGCAAAATTCCTCTTGCAGTGTTCTGTAGGCTGCTGATTTTTGCACATGTTATTCAGCTGCAACAGAATGCTTTGTAAAAAGACACAGAATAAATGTTTGACATCTAAACATTTGACTTAATTTTTTTATATTGGATTTTTTATCTTATTGGAATCGAAACTAGAAATCAATAAGAATCGGAATCGGAATCGATAAAATTCAAACGATACCCAACCCTATTCATATTATGAATTCATTAATCCCAAATGACAAATATTCTCTCATAATTCTTGTCCATACATTGAAAGTTCACTCAATCCGAAATTTTAACTGTACATGCTTTACACACAAAAACAAACCTGATTGGGTCTTGTGAGTCAAGAAAGCACGACTGCGCTTCTGTTTACTATTTAATATTAATATTTAATATTATCTGAACAAAATGACATGGATTTACAAGAGGGTGAGTAAATGATGATAGGATTATAATTTTTTTGTGAATTAACGAAAACCTTTTTAACTTGTTTATTCAGCCTTGAAACAAAGACATCAGATCTCTTGACATTTCAGCCACTTCCTGTATTCTGTCTCATTGAAATCATTGTGTTTTAGCATTCATTCGTTCTGTTTTGGAGTAGCTGGTCATTCCATTGACAGTCCCGGGGCAGAGGGCAGTCTTGGTTGCATAATCAGAAGAATGACACAACAGTGTGTTGATAGCAGGCATTTTGGCACAAGTCTTTATAAATCATTAACTGGGCATGCTCGAGGTCCCAGCATTTTGGATTTCTTACATGCTCTACGTCTCTCAGTGTCTTCCAGGATCATAGACTCTCCATGTTCCAGTAGTTCGCCTTCTGTGTGGTTCCTGGACACGGACTACAGACAGACTCTCAAGGCTGCTTTGACTGTAGTAGGATGCTTTTATCTACTGCTAATATTTGCACTGCGGAAAGGGAATTTGCTTAACTGATCAGTTCTCAGTATATTTGGGTGTCGGTGTGACATTGAAAGTAAGAGAGGTTTTGTGGTATGATGTTTGGGGCCTAGTTTATGAAATACGGCTGAAATATGAATTCTTTTGACTTCAAAGGAGGTTAATGGTTTACCAGTTTCTCCCTTCAAGGTCATATCAGAGATTGTTTTGAAACTAGATCTATAGTTATATGTTACTGTCTGTGCTTACATTATGGTTCATAACAACTTAGTTGCTTAGCAATGTCATAGAGCAAATAATAGTTGGTTAGTTTGCTTCGATACATTACATTTCTCATATTTCAACAGGTTTTTATGGTACTGAATATGCTTTTGACCTGTTTATATAGTAAGTAAATAATAAAAAAACAAAAACAAAGTGTGTCACCGCTGCTTCACCTCATCCACCACCCAAAAACTCTTAAAAGCTTTTAGTTAGTCTAATTTGAAGAAAAACTTGCCAACTTTTTTTTAAGGTTAATGATTTGAAATGTTTTCTGTTCAGTTTACACTTGTTTTCTCTCCAAATGTTTTGATGAATGAATTAACATTGATTATTTTTTGACTGGCTATGGAATGTGTGTAAAACGTCAGTGATTTGGAAATTTCTACATTTCTGTGTGTATGGTTGTTGATTATCTGAAGGTATTCTATTATTGTTTTTTTAGATTGCCTGTCCCCTCTTCTACTTTATTATGTAATGAGTTTTTAATGTTGTGTTTTTATGGTCAGAAAGGAGGAGTTCAGTCTAATAAACCATAGCGATCTTGACTCAGGCTTGAAAAGATAGGCCTATGCTTTATTACTGCAGTGTGACATAATATATTATCACATTGACCTTTTAAGCATTGCAGCTTTAATAAAAACACTGATTATATTTCCTTAAATATACATTTGCTTGTTTATGACATCATGATGAGCCTACAGTACAATCTGATCTTAAAGGTTCTGGAGGAGTAGTCTTTTTTATGGCCCAGCCATTTTAAACTTTGATCCAGTGCTTCTATAGTTACTAGTTGTCAACTGTTCATATGGTTATATTAACTCAACAATGCAAACTCAATTTCTGAGTTAATATTGTTTCTTAGCTTTTTCAATACATTCTACACCATTTTTTTCAGTGTATTTACTACTTGTTCTGTCTGCCATAGCAGTGTTTTGGCTATTAAGTGATTCTTTCATGTTTTTGTAATTGATATGCTGCTTAACCAAACATGTGATCATATTAATGCCAGAACTAGTGTTATGATACAACACATTCTCACTTCTAAGGCATCAAATATTGCGGCTTGGCAGTAGCCCTGCACATCACCCTGTTTATGCCAAAGCAACCCACTGTTGTTGTTATAACTGGTACACAGCAGGGCTTGTTCCATCACTATGCTACTTGCTCATATTGAATTTTATATAATTACATAGCAAAACATTCTCCTGCTTCTGTGTTTTCATATGTATTTGTCATAAAGCTGCATACACAGTTTCTGTTGCCATTATTTTCTTTTGGGTGGGGTTAATTTGTTAGGTTGCAGCCTAGGTTTTTCACCAAGCACTACAAATGACAAAATACAAAAATACAATACTCAAATTTGATTTAAGTCTGATGATTGTATCATATAGACAACTGTCTCTTTTCAGTTCATTTTGGCGTTAGGTTGAGGCAAAGGAATCACATAATCAGAGTTTTCTCAGTGGGTTTTAAGATGAGACAACATAATGGCACCTTTGCGTGACATGCACCAGCACTTGACACTTTAAGAATGAGAAAATGCTCTTTGATATGCATAAATTTGTTTATGATCATTAAACAATCAAGTATTATATAATTGGTGGAACTTCAGGGCATGATAGGCTCCCGCTATCCCATTAGATACATTCTGCTGATCAGGTACTATGATAAAGTATGATAGTGCCTGAAGGGTCTTTCAGTTAGACTCAGTCTTTCAGTTATGATATCATCAGATTTATTCTAGTATCAGCCTCCAACAGCATGCCCACAGGCCAAGTGTGAACTCATACGTGCATACTGTGTAGTCATTGACGGAGATGACCCTTTTCTGTGTAACTTCATTGCCATAGATTAAACACCACATAAACATTGAACCTAATCCTCCTCTGATTTTATTCGACAGGAGGAGAATGAAGACCAAGGCCCCCCCTCCACCTCAACCCCCTCAGCCTGCCCCCCGCAGGATCTTCCGTAATGCCGTTCCTGATGGAGGGGGATCTTCAGGGGGAGACAGCAAGGAAAACATGCTTCAACCCTCTGTGGATCTCCATGTCAGTCTGCCTTCAGGGTACCAGACCACCGTCAATGTGGATGGCAGGTGAATATGCTTATTGCTAGGGGTAGGAATCGCAGGATACCTCACGATACGATATAATCACGATACATGTCTCACGATAACGATAACATCACGATACAGCGATTCTGCGATAATCGATATATTTCTAGAAAATCCTATAATCATACATCACGATATCTAAACAAAATGCCTGTGAAAAGGTTAAGTGCAAGTTTTGTTAAAAGCTTACACTTTTGTTTTTCTCTGTGTGTAAACAAACATTTAACTGCTTATCAAACAGGGAAAAAATTAGATAGATAGATCGATATAATATAAACCTGGTACATTTCAAAATTTACCTGGACTGCTTTCAACCTTTCTACTCCTCTCATCATAAAAACGGAGCCCCACACAAAGAAATAGCCGTTCACATCGCGTCATTTGCGCGCTCAGGTTCGTTATTTCAAATGTAGATGCGCAGCAAACACACACACTGAACACTTCTGTGCCACATTGTGACTCTGACAAGGTTTTGTTTCGTCCTCCATGCCATGTGCAGATTTATGTTTCTGCCGGTCGGTGCCCGCTGTTCACACAGCATAACGCGCATTAGTAATATCTGAGAGAGAGGGAGAGCATTTGTTCACATAAAACTGGACGCACCTGCGGCGCTCTTTCTCACTCATATAGTGAGGGAAATCCACCTGCGATCCGAGCGGAGAGGTTAGGATACTCATGAACTGAATATGCGCTCGCAATAATAACATGATCGATGCTTATGGTCCACGCTGATAGCTGTTCTGGGGCAGTTTTTTAGTTTTCATCTCCATAAACGTATATATAGGAGTAAAGCTAATGCAGTGGCTGGAAATCTGTTTATCCTTCGGTTCCTCGTGCTTCCCCATCTTCAAAGACAACGTGGTTCATGGAACTTGCTCAGTGTCAGAGTGCTTTTGGAAAGCTGGAAATGGTGCGGCCGCAATTTCCATGCATTTTTAGACACCGTGAACAGGGAAATCTATTTAGAGCACCTTATTGTATTAATTAAAATATCGATATTTGCTGCCAGATATCGCATGGAGAAGGATTGCGATATATCGCCATATCGATTTATTGTCCCACCCCTATTCATGCACTGACATTAACTTAAACATTTCATCAAAACATTTTATTTTTAATATTGGTTTTGTGTTTTAATGGCTTAACTTTGACTAAATAGAGCTGGGACAGGAAATGTTCACTGAAATTGTACACAGTGACCTTAAAATATCTAAACAGAGTGCAGGTGATGGAATTGTACACAGTGACCTTAAAATATCTAAACAGAGTGCAGGTGATGGAAGGCAACATAACATGGGTCTTCAGGTGGGTTTTTATTAGGGCTGGGAGGTATATCGAGTTTGTGCATATTTTCGTTCTGACAGATACATGTGCTGCTGAGAAATAGTCTATGTGTGCTATTTAATGCATTTATGTATTCTCCTTCTGTAAATTGAGGAATTTCATTTAGTTGTTAGGAGTTGATGAGCCTTCTGCATGTGAGTCTCCGGTAAACTTCACAGACACTGAATGACTGCTGCCACGCGCATGCGTGCCAAAAAGACACAATAGAGTAGGAGAGCAATAATTCTGACTAAAATATACATTTTGCTAAAATATTTGTAGTTGGTCAATGAATATGTAGATTTTTAAATCTACAAGTAAGTATATTTTTATGATAACTGTGAAGTGACTGCTTATGTTCCCTTACAGAAAAAGCACACAAACTTTACATGTGCAATCATATTTTAATATCACATATGAAATATGTCAAACACATGTGAAACACATATGAAACACACATGAAACGCAGTTTTGGAATATTTTCATGGTCTAAATGTGTTTAGAACATGAAAAAGTTCACATGTGAAGTTCATGTGCTATTTCTGTAAGGGTTTTTATTTACTTGTAGTGTCAATCCCTTCACCACATCTTTGAGTGGCTGTATGATTGTGGATGTTTGACCCTTTACTTTAGTAAGAGTATGGTTTGCGTTTACATTTACAAGAAACTAGTTAAAAAGTGAGAAAAACTATTTTTTACAGGGTGTGTTCGCAAAAGACAGCGGTTTCCAAACCATGTAAAATAACACATTCTGCTGGGTTTTCAATGTCGAACAAAATTTTTGTGGCTCTTTTTTCCTGGCTTTTTCAGTTCTAAGATACATATACAGTATATATATATATATATATATATATATATATATATATATATATATATATATATATATATATTATTGTATATAAAAGGACCACAGTATCATAGAAACTTGGAAGTGGGCTCCTTTTGACAAGTTTATTTATTCAGTTGCTAGTGAATTTTGGTCAACATTTAAGAGGAAAGTATTGATATACACATTTATAAGAGTTTAAGACATCATAAACCTTTTATATGAAACTATAAGACTAAAGAAAATAATGGATGAATGGATTCAGTGTTTAGCATGTGATAAAACATTTCCATGGTGATGAGGAAGTATCAGAAGAATAGACATTTATATTTAGATGAATTGTTAAGCATGTTAGCAATGTAATGAATATATTCAAACATACTGGACATTTGGACATTCACACACATAAAAGTGGTTTACTGATGTATGATGTACTGATGGGGGGGTGATGGGGGGATTTCTATATATATATATAGGCCTATAGGTTTTTGAGTCACAGATCGGATGATTTTTCAGAGGAGCAAGAAACAAGAAAAATAAATTAATTAATTAAAGCACCGTGAAGGGTTTTTGACAATTTTATGTGTATGCTATGTATCTTAAACTTGTTCTCATCAGTCTGCGTATAAATAACACGACTTTACAGAACGGGTTGATATCTTAAATGCAGGGAGACACAAAATAGGAATCAACTCGTTATTTCCGCGCTGTCTGAAACACATCTTTATGCTTGTGCACGCTTTGGCTGTTTGAGAACAGCGCGTGAGTAACGAATTGAGTTCTCTTTTGTTACTTCTTCTTGTGGTTTAAAATGGCTTGCACGTCTAAATTGGCAAATTAATGTGCTGAACAGTGGGGTCTGGTCTGTACGAATCACGGATCAGCTGCGCTCCGTTTAACCCCTAATATAGACTATGGCAGTTCAGAGCAATCTATCATATACTAATTTAACATGAAATCGTCAAATTGCTACTCCATATCAATCGCATACAATGAAAATACAGAATAATTAGAACAATCATTAACGCGCAATAAATAACAGTGTGTCATATGATCATACTGTATCTATAGGCTACACATTTTCCCAGAAAGTTCTTGTGACCCGGTAGCAATTCTTCCATGGCCCGGTAGTGGGTTGCGACCCGGTGGTTGGTGACCTCTGCTTTAGAGCCATGTAGGTACAGCTCGAATAGAGAAAGACTGAAATAATATTGGTTTCATCAGTGAATGACATTTGACCTGTAAATTAAGTATCAAATTTAACTCTTGATTTATTTAGGCCTATTCTTTTCTGAGACTAGATAGTAATCATGATGTGGAATTTAAACAGTTGTATTCAAATGTCTATCAGCAGTATTTGAAAACCCTTTAAGAGTGTCTACATAATTTTTGGTAGATGCAGGATTAATTACTGACAATTGGTTAGTGAAGCCAAACATTTAAGACCAGCATTCATGTAGCAATTTGCTGCTTTACGTAACACCTGTAATTCAAGCTGACTCTCTCTCTCTCTCTCTATCACCCTATCACAGTCCTGTCTGCATCACATGATGTAATTACAAGTCTAAACCGCCAAGTAACTCTATCTTTCTCTGTCCTTATGTCTCCTCTTGTCTCTTCAGAAAAGCTCTGATGGATTTGTTGGTGGATCTGTGCAGTCAGTACCATCTGAATCCAGCATATCATACTCTGGAGCTGCTGTCACCCGATGCTCAGCCCGTCATCTTTAAACCCAACGCCCTGCTGGGCGCCCTGGACGTCTCCTGCGTCCTGATCAAAGAACGAGTGCTGGAGGACAAGGTGATCCGGAAACCTCCACCCAAAGTGCCAGAGGTAAGTTTCCGAAAACACAGTGTTATGAAGGTTTTTGACCTCATGCCTCATGGTGGCATCATTGACTTTTTGAAGATCTTTAAATTCTAGGCAGGCAGCAACAACTGTGATGAAGTTGGTTACACTACTACCGGCAAGACTTCACTACTGTAGGCAGACATCGTATTGTAAATAATTTGCTTTGAAGGTCAGCAGAGTGCATATGTCACGCTACAGTCTACTTCTTGTTTGGCTGCGTCAGCCATATTAAATGCTCTCATTGTATGAAAAAGTGTTATCTTCATTGTAGTAGTTTTTAAGGTTAAGAAGACCCCCAAGTGCTAGACAGGAGGGACTTAGTGACACATGACAGTTTTAAACTTTAATAATTATTGTGTAGTTATTATGCATGCGTTTTTATTACCTCCTTTTAAATTGGCAAATACTTAAAAAAAAAAAAATCATCCCATTAGTGAACTGATAAAAAGCTGAAAATGATTTAAAAATAGGGGAACATGTAAATACAAATGATTTAATATAAATTATGTCCATGCTATTTATCAGCTACTCATATTCATGTATTGTTTGTGTTTTAAAAATAGCTTTTTACTGTACAAAAGTGTAATATTGATCTTACTCTTGTGTAATAATCTTGTTCTGACTAAATGCATCAGGAGGGTCGAATGATCATAAAAAGGGTTCGAGCAAAGGTACAGTGAGTCTTTCACAGGCTCTGCTCTGAGTGTGTGTTCTCTCTTTCTCGAGTGTCCTTTTCTCCTCCCCCTCGTGTGAATATTTGATGAGAGTCTTACCTTTAGTTACCATGCATTATTTCTTCCTCAGCCTGGCTGGCTGGCCCCTCTCTTGCTTCTCTTCCACGTGTCTGACCTCTGATTCTGCTAGAGCAACAGTACAATCTGTCACTGGGCAGTTAAAAGCACACAGTACATAAGTATAGACCACGTTCACATGGCAGCAGAAAACGGTTGTCAGCCCTGTATTTGAGTCCTTAGTACGGTTATGTTCACACACAGTTTGGTTATTTACGGGTGTGACAACCGCATTCTGTAAACGAACTCGCACCCGTAAATTTTCAGGACTCACAACCGCATTCTCGGGAACACACGCGCTGTGTGAACGGAACAGGACTAGACAACTAGTTGTCTGTCACGACATACAGCGCGCGAGAGAGCCGCTCTTCTGCACAAACGCTCGTCTACCGTATTTCGTGTTTTCGGTAACTTACAGTGAGGGAGAAATGAGCTGCGTGTCAGAAAGTGATAAGACTTTCAGTTTTATGGCCGGTGCCATCTTTGATTTTACTTTGGTCACTGTCACTATGGTTACTCCCGTTGCACGTTCATACAGACAGTATTCTAAACACAACTGTAAGCTGCTGTGTGAACGGGACATTTCAAGACTCATACCTGTAAAGTAAAAGCGGTTGTCAATATCAAAAACTGACAGTGTGAATGTAGCCTACGTAAAGAAATGGAAATATAATGGAATATACGGAAAAAATCAGACATAGACCACATGTGAGCTCAGAAATGTCTGACCAGAGTAGAGATTGGGATCAGGATGATCAACCCTTTGGTTAGTTCTAAATTCATATTATATATATATATATATATATATATATATATATATATATATATATATATATATATATATATATATATATATATATATATATATATATATACTATAGCAAATGATAAAACCTGCATTACCTGTCTAATCTACCTTCCCGCCTACTAAACGAACATGGAGACTATAAACGGTTTCTATTAGCATTTTTTTTTTTTTTTTTTCAGTGCCTTCTGAGTGTGCAGTGTCTGTTGTTTCATATCCATAGAAGTCTGAGAACGTGTGACAGTAGAGTAACACTTCAACTAAAGTGTGGAACAAAGCTGAAGAAGTGTTGTGTACCATTTTGTGACACCTCAGTCTTCTCTGGTGTGCTCTTGTTTGTCTGCACAGTAATATACAGGAAATGGCACACATTAAATGTCTTCTGTGTCTACTTTGACAGTAGGTTATTTACTATTATGTAGCTAGGATGATATTTAGCTGCCTAAATAAAGAGTTATTTGAATGTTTCATAAGCAATATTAGTATTTGCATATGAGTAACTGAATTAGGTAATGTGATTTATTGGTGTTCAATGGAACCTTAAGTTCTGTTCTCTGAAGAAGCTTTTCTGTAAGCAGTGTATTGTGGTTGGTGTGATACTTCCTTTACAAGACACTGCAAACATGCATATAAAGTCTAATTTTGCCCACTTCTCATGTGAAACTTCAGAGATCTGTATTGCATCTTATCTTATCTTGATCATGCATATGATAATAGCCACAAAGTAATGAGTTTGCTGCATTGCTGTCATATACAGGAAGAGATCATTTGAATGTTAAGCACCATCCGGTCGGTTTACTCTTGATTTAAATGTTTTCCTCCATAAAAAAAAAAAATCCAGATTAAATGTAACATAGCTGCTTTTTAAAGAATCGGTTTCCATTTCCTTTAAAAAAAAAAAAGCGATAAATGACAATTCAGTTTAATTATTAGGGTAAGTGACAGCATAAAGCTAAAGTTGTATTCGACTCTAATATTCCTTTCAAAGCAAATCTTTTTATTGTTATTTTTATAATATAAGGTATTTTGAAAAGGATATTTCACCAAAAAGAAAGTTATACATTTTTTGGTGAGCTAATATATAGTATGCCTTAAATGTATAAATGAACCTCTCTCATTCTTCACATCTGTTTCTCTTTCTTTCATCACATAGAAAACAGTGCGTTTGGTGGTGAACTATCACCGCAGTCAGAAGGCCGTGGTTCGAGTAAATCCACTGGTCCCCCTGCATACCCTGGTACCCGTGATCTGTCAGAAGTGTGAGTTTGACCCGGCCCATGTCCTGCTGTTCAATGACGATATCAGCCACCAACAACTGGACTTGGACAAGTGCCTTAGTGAGCTGGGTATCAGGGAACTCTATGTCCTGGATCAAACACTAGGTACGGGATAAAAAATATCAGGACACCACAGTTGAAAATGATTGTGCTGCTTAGTAACGTTGTGGAAACTGTGATACAGTTGTTCTTTCCCCAGGAATCTTTGATGTATAGAAAGTTCAAAATATGGGGAGATTTGCCACAATAAACAGTTTTGGTGGCGTGTTGGGTAGCAATTTTATGTCCAGTGGAAAACCTTTGATGCAAAGAACAGCTGAGAAACCACAAGTTTAGATTAAGTTTGATTTTAGATATTTCATTGGCAGGTCCAACACTTCCCGTTCAGACACACTCTTAGATGTATCCACTTATAGTATCTTTGTTTAGCCAGTGCTATTATTACTTAGCCTGTGACATTCACTGTCCTTCACTGTCTAGCCAAATGATTTCTATTTCTTTTATTTGCCTTCAAATGTTATACTTGTTTGATTGTTTCCAGTTCTCCAGCCTAAAATGGCTTCAACACCTGCCTTGAACTACTCAGGTACTGATGCCATGTGCATGACTTTGGCTGAATAGTTGTCACAGTGGCTTTACACTATGTGTAGTCTGCTTCCTGTCATAGAACATGCTGGAGCTTTTTTGAATTGAGATGGCCTGGTCAATAGAAATTAAACAAGACGTGCAGTGCCTATATTTATGTTTTCATCCTTCATGCTTATTGTCACTGTGATGCTTTCTTTCTCAATGCATTTGTGTTCAGAGAAACCTGTTACTTGTCCTGGCAATACTTCTTTAGGTTTTGTAGAGGCTTTTGTGTTGTCATCTGATTTTGTTGACTTTGAGGCTTTGGAGCTTTGCAGGAGTGTAGCGCCATCTACTGCCAGAATTTTGTACTGCTTTTTGTGCATTGTGTGCTATTTATTTTTGGTGTATACTAACATTAAAAAAAATAAATAAATAAAATAAAATTTACATTAGTGTCTTATGCTCAGCAAGGCTGCATTTATTAATCAAAACAACAGTAAAACAGTAATGCTGTGAAATATTATTACAATTTAAAATAACTTTTTATTTGAATATATTTGAAATGTAATTTATTTTTGCTTTTTAATATTTTGGTGAAAACCATGATACTTTCTCAAGGTCTTTTGATTAATAGATCATTCAAAAGAACATCTTTTGCTACACATAAATCTTACCACAAATTTTTGAATGGTAGCGCATGTAAAATTAAAGATTGGTCTTGTTTTTATGACATTGGCTTTGATGTGGCATTTCATTTACAGAGACCAAGCCTAAATCCTAAACTCACAAAAAAATGTAACGCTACTGGTTTGCTGCATGCAAGCACTAGAATTTATTCTGCACATGCTAATCTTATATCTTCTATAATCCATTGTTCTCATTAGCCAGCTCAAAATTAACCACTCCAACTAAAGTAACATTGCTTGAATCAATTCTACATTATAATAGTTGCTCCTGCGTGTTTGTGTAAGATGCTGAACCAATGTGTTTCTCTTACAGCTGAATCTCTTCACTCCAACAGTCTGAGTGGATCAGAGAAAAAGGGTCTGCTGGGCTTCCTCAAGTTTAATCGCAGGAAATCAAAGGTACTGTAGAACACAGGCTCGTGTGTGCATGAACAAACACACACAAGTGTTCAGTCATATTTTTTGTCTGTTTAAACCTTAACAGTGCTCTGTATTAGAATGCTGCATGTTCAAAAATATTTAGACGCAGAGCAACAAACACCTAAACCCATGGATATGATGGGGAAACTAATGCATTTTGCAAAATATAATGAAAATGAAGCATTTTGTTTAACGTTTGTAGTGCTTAAACCCTTCATTGAATGGCTTTCATTGATATTATGAGTCTGCCTGCCGTGCTAGTGTTACATTCCCATTTCAGACTGAAGATCAGTCCTCTGAGGACATGGACAGTCTTGATGATGATAGTGTTGTTGACAATGCAGACACTAACATTAATGTAAGTACTAACCCATGTAACTGTCTCTTACTAATACACTCATCTTTCCATCTGTCACAGTTTTCAGTCTTTAACACAACTTTACACAATTGTACTACTTGCAGGTTGATTCTTCTACTTTTCCACAGTCTTTTGTGATTCATTGTTATTTATTGTGTGAATGAGCAATCTCTTCTTTTAATTATATAAAAAGAATAGTTCTGCACCAGAACTTCTGGTCCTAAATGCTGATTGTTCAATGATAAAAAAGCTATAAATAATATAGTATGTTTAATGTAAAATAATAAATGTAAATTATAATAATAATAATAATAAAAGGTTTTTTCATTAATTAACTTTTTTTTTTAAATATTTGTATAAAAATTAAATACTTAAAACTACTAATGAAAGTTTTACAGAAATTCCACAATCCTCCATTAAATGTATTTGTTTCCAGGTTTCACCTCTAGGTGTCAGTAATTACTTGGGCAAAAAAGTGATCTTCAGGATTGCTCAAACATTTATTTACCTAGATGATACAGTTTTACTTTTTATCAACATACAATAAGACTAACTTCAGTTTTCCTTAAGTCACCGTTCAAACTACATTCAGATGGATCCGTTTGCCATGGATCATTTGTATCTAAGAAAGAGAGATACAAATCCTCACACTTTCTGCATTTATAGTATATAATAAGTAAGTGATAATGTACAGAGTGATCAGGACCCTGACATGAAGGGGTTTATTTTGTGATGACAACTGACTGCATGTACATTATCCTGCTTATTACATGGCTACTTGCCACATAAGTAAATAATTAGACACAAAATATTAATCCGAGTTGAAATACTTGAATGCAAAGTCTCCGTGAAGAAAGCAGTTGCTAGCAAGTGGCATGTTCAAACTAGACAGACATTTAACGGCTATGGTACAGTCATAGTACTTATTACACAGCATTTCACCACATAAATAATTATTAGGATAAGAGATATGGATTTGAGATTAAACTGTTTTAAAATCTTACCTGTTTGTTATGTATGTGTTTGTTATCCATTACAGTGTACAAAACAATTGTCATAAAAATGGAAGCAGCTGCATTTGCATGAAACAAGTGAGTCTGCGATACCTGGATGACATAATTAAATAACTGTTCATAAAATATTGATTTGCGCAAAGAAAAAACGTTCATAGTAAATGTATAGTGCCGACTTTGGTTACCCCGATGAGCCTCTGTTATCAGCTTTTACCGGTTGTTATCGAGAAATAAAATACCTCGGAATGTCGCAACTGACCAATCAGACTCGAGTATTCCACAGAGCCGTGTAATAATATTTGATAAATGTCATATCAAATTTAGCTTACTTCTGGGTACAAATTTGGCTCCATTATATGGTTAAGTAGCTGCACTCACACACACTTGATCCTTCAGAGATATTTATTTCTACACCCACATTGCTCTGTCCATCTTCCTCCTTCTTTCAGAGAAGCTAACCATGTTCTTGAAGACGCTGAACAATTTGGATGTCCATAATTTATTATGGACGTTATTTTATTTCATTTATTATAGTTATTTTCTTCCTGTCTCCGAACGGCCTGCCAAACAGCCTTTTTATGAAGGGCTCTGCTCTGCCCTGCTCTACGTGCTCCCTGCCTGTAATTACACAAGTTCAGGTGCACGCTATTTACAATATCATCACAAACAGAGCCAAGAGCCATTTTCAACACGTCTCAGTAACTGATTTCCGATTATGTAACCCGCTAATAGCCATTCCCACTTTGAACATTCCGTTCTAAGGGCAGAGAGGGGTGAGAAAAAAAAAAGCTGAACTTTTGGAGCGGGGTTGTGTAGTCTAATGAAAGCGATCACAACAGTGGCTATGATAGGAGAGCTGTGATTATTTTGTCTTAGTGCTCTTCCAGGTGTCAGTGTGTTTGTTTGTGTAGGTGTGCATGTTTGTGTCTCTAGGTTTTTTATGTCTAGTTTGGATCATATGTCTGTTCGTTACTCTGCTTTCTTCTCAAGTCAAGCTGTAAGACTGCATACTTTCTCTCTCTCTCGTTCCAACCAACAGCTGAGCTCTCACTCAAACACTCATGCAAGGTTCTGGAAGATCCGGTGTCATCCTGTCAGTGTTTTCCAGATCTCTCTGCTCTCTCTTAAAGGAACATCCGCTATGTCCTTTCCACACCTCTGTGTGTTATGTAAATGCATATCCATACTTCTCAGTTTTTGTTTGTAAGGTGAAGTTTGTAATTTGTGTGAGATTAGTGGCCACAAATTTAAGTTGCAAAAATAATGTTTGGTTTCCAACAGATTTCCCAGACATTTTTACCACCCCTTCCTGTCTAAAATTGTTTGACTAAACAGGTAGTCACACCTCAAATGTCATGCCAAACAAACACTGTGTTAACCTCTGTTAGGAGTTGATGAATGGCTTACTTGTAGCTGTCTCTGCCACGGTTGGCCGAAATTCAGAATTTAAAGTCGCAATAGCCGGGTTTCCATCCTAAGTTGCGAATTTAACTTATGCGCAAAATTGGAATATCGCATAAAACATTTGCAAATAAGCACCGTTTCCATCCAACGAGTTAGAGAGAACAAAATCATCATTTCCTGATAAACTGGCACTAAATATCACTAAGAAAAGTAGGAGAAGCCACTGATTATAATAATTCTCAAATATAATAAATTACTTGCACTTTGCAGATGAAACACAATAAATGCGGTCTTGCTTTCGGAGGCGAATGTCAGCTGTTTGGGAACGCAGTCGTGGCATACCGTTCTAGGAGCAGTGTTGAATGTAACGCGTTACTAAGTACTGTAATTAAATTACTTATCCACTGAAAAAGTAAAGTAAGGGATTACTGCTCATTTTTAGGTAATTTACTTACAGTTACTTATAAAGAACTTGCGTTACATACAGTAAATAATTGCAACAGTTCTAAAATCAATATCGAATTTGAAATCTAAATTTATCATGTAAAGATTAAATTGAATGCAGCGTCTTTAACCCTCTGCGCGCCAGCGCATTCACTTTCAGTTTTTCCTGATTCACAGAGAAACCTTAAATACTCAGATACAGATAAGACTAAAATCAATCAAATCTAAAAAGGGCCTACTTTTATTTGTGTACACTGACAATGACAACAAAACATTGTGCTTTTGCAAAATAAACAAAACAAACAGGGTGCTCTTTCTGCCGTCTAGGTCTCCGTGAGCAACTTTCTACACATCACAAACTCAGCGAATATTTGACACAGCGACATGAGAAATATGTCTATAGAAAGCTTGTGTGTCTACTTTTAAATGAACAAATTCAAATCGAAAACGATTATTTGATTATATAATCCATATGAAACTAAAGTGAGGTAGGCTACAGACTTTCCTGTATATGAAGCTTGAAGTGTCTACTTTTAAATGAAAGAATTCAAATCTAAAACGAATATTATCTGATTATGTAATCCGTATGAAACTAAAGCTAGGTACAGTCTTTCCCGTATCTAAAAGCTTGAAGTGTCTACTTTTAAATGAACGAATTCAAATCGAAAACAAATATTCTCTGATTATGTAATCCTTATGAAACTAAGTTGCAAGGTTCAGTCTTTCCCGTATCTGAGCTCATTATATGCAGTCACCTGTGTGCAAACACCCTTATCTAGATACAAAAAAAAAAAAGATAAAAAAAAATAATAATAATTCATCGTTTTTGAAAGAAGTCCTGCTCTGAGGAATTAACCTCAGAAGAACAGTGAGATCTGACACTGCTTTATTCAGCAGAGAAGATCATTTATGTAATTTATTCTTACCTTACCTACATTAGTTAACGTGTTATTTTTACATAAACCTGTACGGATTTTACTAGTTGGGCTTTTCCTGAACATCTTGCCAAACTGAAATGTATTGTTTAACTTTTCTTAAGCTTTTTTGTCATTCATATATTTTGTTATTCAGAGTATTTCTATTTGTTAACCAAAGAAGGTTAAATTTTTTATAAAAATGTTTAAGTATTACAGTTGTTTTAAAGCTAAAAGGCTAAACTATTCTATGTTCGACTCAAATTGAAAGAATACTGTAAAGAGTTTAAGTTCTATTAAGGTTTATAGGGATTTTAAGATGTAGCCTAATTAGCGATTTGAATAGTTAAGTTACTTATTGAGAAACTAAGTTACTTTTCAGATAGAGTAATTAGTAAAGTAATTTAAATACAATATTGATGATGTAATTAGTAACTAAGTTACTTTTCAGGTAGAGTAATTAGTAAAGTAATTTAAATACAATATTGATGATGTAATTTTGAAAGTAACTTACCCAACACTGTCTGGGAGGCAATTATACAGAAATACTTTGACGACAGACTTTGCTCGGGCACTTCAGAATGACCATAACAACATTTCAGATGCTGTGCAACAAAATCAGTCCGCTGGTTAGTCAGGTTATGCCATCCCATAGCGCAGAGTCACATGACGTTTTTGAACGCTCATGCGGGATTTATTCGCTAAATGCATTTCCATCTCCCATTTGTCACATTACATTGCTGCAGGGAGAACGCAGGAGGTGTTTAACAGTCTTTAATCAAGGAAAGACTGGGAATAATCACAACAGGATCTTGAGCAAACACACTTAGAAACAAGTAACACAAAACCAAACTGAACAGACTGGGGCTTATAAATGCAGGATAATGAGGGACAGACAGGTGCGGGGAATCAACTAATAATCAAACTACAAGGACAGGAAGGTGACCAAATAAGGCAAAACAGGAACCGAAACACATGACAAAATGGGTCCAATCCTGACACCATTATTCGCATTAAGCCTTTTTCACATGTAAAAAACCACCTCAAGCTAGCTTAAATTTTTTTTGGCGAATTAAGCGTAATAATTTGGCGTTTCCATCACTAGTTTCTAATGCGATACTTCAAAATGCGCATAAAAAGAGGGTGATGGAAACATAGCTAATGAAACGGAAGTAGCAACAGATCTTTTGTTCAGTATTGTGTAGTACTTATTGTGATTAGTGTAATGGATTATTGAAGAGAAGAAAAAAAAACATGGGACAGGGACATGGTTCCATCCATCGATTGTTGATTGGATTTTAAAATGTTAGCGTTGGGTTCACAAATACTGTAGATGCAGATGAATGCAAGCTTGCATGATTGGAAAAGTGTGGCATACGTCACTAGAGAGAAGTATATTATTTCCCGAGAAGATCAAGTTTTGACATTATGATTTAAAATTAATAAAAAAAAAAAAAAAGGATTCCTTGGCTTAAGACGATTTAATTGCAGTATATGACGTTATTTTCCGACATTTAGAATTTTCTTTTTCGAACTCCTCCTAGGCCGTTGTTCTGATTTTCACAAACCAGATCATCTTCAGACCATTCTGACAAAAAGTTATGGAATTCAAGTCGATTAGTCAAACCGTTCTAGAATAATGCTTGAATTTGACGAAGAGCATGCAAAAATGGATGTAAGGCTATATCTCAGCAATGATTTAGCGTATTGAGACCAAACTTGGTGTGTGTTACAGCACCACCTAGTGGTTAGGAGATATGAAAACAAAATTCTAACATTCTTTTCTATTCTAACATGACAATTTCTCTGTGTATAAGGCAAGGTTCAAAAAGAAATAATTGATTTAGTCAGTGTGGAAGAACTTGACTGGTCTGCAGAAAGCCAAGTCCTAATCCAAGCTGAACACCTCTGGTGTGACTTTAAATGCAGATCTTGAGCCAAAAACTCTTTACCAAACACCAATGACTTATACATACACTATATGGACAAACGTATTGGGACACCCCCTTCTTTAGAACAGAAAAAGGCACTTCCAAAACTGTGGCAACAAAGATGGAAACATAATTCATGTATTTAAAAATTGTATTTCCATCTCTGTTGCAACAGTTTGGGAAGTGTCTAAAATGACTGTACCCATATGTACAAGTCATTGGTGTTTGGTAAAGAGTTTTTGGCTCAAGATCTGCATTTAAAGTCACACCAGAGGTGTTCAGTTTGGATTAGAACTTGGCTTTCTGTAGACCAGTCAAGTTCTTCCACACTGACTAAATCATTCATTTCTTTTTGAACCTTGCCTTATACACAGAGGCATTGTTATGTTAGAATAGAAAAGGGTCCTGTCCAAACTTGCTTTAAAATTAGAAGCACACAATTCCCTAGAATATCATTATATGCTTAAACAGTAAGATTTGTATTCGTGGAAATTACTAAAGTAGTCAAACCTGTTCATTAGAAGGGGGTGATCCAATACTTTTGGCAATATAGTGTATATTCTTTGGGTTATGCCGAGAACATACATGCCCATTTTGCCATAGTCAGCCAAATTGCAAATTGCCCTTAATAGCTGCTTGCAGCTATATTTAATTTTGAATTTATTTCCTGATTACCTTAACTGATCACACATATTTCTCTAAATATCAGAAGTTCTGTTGTCTGCAATGTTTTTAGATAAGTTTTTTTTAAACAAACAAACAAAAATAATAATGTCAAAATTGTATAATTCAATAGGAGCTAAATTTGATAATGTAATAGGAGCTACAACCAAAAAAGTGCACTAATGGTAAAATGTGTATGTGACAATTTCATAGTGCATTAAAAACTATGTTTGCAACAGGGTTATGACTTTCTTTGAAATTCAATCCATTTTACTTATACTTCAATAGATGGAAATTCAAATTGCAGTTCTGCATTCTGTTAACTACCTCAATTCAATTAATCTGGAAATTAAATTGATTCTGAGTTCAGCAAGTCAAGTCAAGTGACCTTTATTTATATAGCACTTCATACGATACAGATTGTGTCAAAGCAGATTTACAGTATTAAACAGCAAAATAGTGTCGATAATATCTAGTTATGTCATCTTCCAGCTCAGTTCAGTTCATATAGTATCTGTGCAATCAAGTCGACAATATTGCCTGAGATTAAGCACACAGCTTTTGTCACGCAATGTAATGAAATAGGAGAATATATTTCAACATCTAACAAAATTACACTTTTTATGTCAGGTGTATATACGTATTTGCTTCCAGAAATTCCTCATTTGTGTAAAACTTAATTTTTTGTTGACAAAACAATACAGTATTAGCAAATCTTGAATCTTGCTAATGAAAGCTGCATAAAACACAGAGAACATGGAAGATAACTGGATTATTTGTGTAAATGCATCTAGTTCTAATGTCTCTATTCTTTCATTTTCTTTCTCTTCACTTTCCCTCACTCAGTTCCACTTCTCAATAATTACACAAAGTCTAACTACACATTGTGCTAACTCTTGTAGACATTTTTAAATTTGCCACAAGAGAATAATTTCTTTAAGACATCCATAAGTTCTTACATTTGCATAGAAGCAGAATCAGAAGATAGTGTTTGTCTTAAGTCCCTCCCTGTTAACTGTCTGCTCAAGGCAGCTGTTTTATGGTGTGTAAATGTGGGGTCATGGCCGGGGTAAAGCCCTCAGAACTCAGCCACTCTCCAGGAGCAGGTCGTGACATTTCCAGCCCAAATGTTATTGATTTGCTGTCCTCTGTTAAACCTGCTGCCCTTTAAATGGCATTGTCTTGGAGCTCTGAACTAACAGTCACTTTCTGCCTTACCTTCTTCCCCTAAGAAGCTGTAGTCAGGATCTACTGCTTCTTACACTGTAGGATTACTGTTACACACACATAGGATTTTAAGAGTATAATATACTATATATGGGTCAATGACGTGATGCCTAAATTTTCTGTCCGATTGCATTTTTTTTTTCAATTAAAAATTGGTTTAAATGCATTAAATAAATGCCATATATAAGAAGTACCTCTCCCACATATGTACCACCTTTAATGTTTCAAAAAACATTAGTTAATTGTAATTTTTCTGTTATTCAAAGTGTCAAAACATCATGTGGTGCGACTGTCCGGCCATAACTTTTGTTTTGGAAACATCTTTGAAATTACCCTAAATTTATTCAGATTAATTTTCTGCACATTTGGCATGTTTTCCAAAGTGTTTTGTAATCCTGTATAAAATTGCAAAGCATTTGTATTTATATTTCCATCATAATATTCAAACAAACTTTGTCCGATAATCTCCGTTTTATGAAATATCATGTGGAACTTTTATGAAACTACCATTTTGGTACTTTTATGTTGAAATCCATTCAAAGATAAGACTTTGCATCATATAACAATTTGCCAAGGACCCATAAAAGCATTAAGCTGGTTTGTAACTCTCTTTCAAATTTTGAAAAAAATAACCTTTTTAATGGCTGGTATGTAGTTACCACATTTGGATATCATGTGGTATGACCTCCAAAAAGCAATGAATAGTTATTGTTAACTATTAATAGTTAGTGAAAGTTATTTCTGCAAACATTTATTTTTATTATAAATATTATAGTGACCTTTCATGGAAAGCTTGTCACGGTGCACACAGCAGGGAGGAACGAGGAACACGGAGACGAGGAGTAACTTCAAAATAATAGTCTTTAATGGTGACATCAGGACAGGGCAAGACAAGGCAAGGTTCACACAGACAGGAACACCGGGGAATAACGAGTAGACCAGACCAACTACTAACTAAACAGGCAGGAACTAAATACACATGACAATCACTGATAATTAGACGAAACACGGCTGGACAAGACCAATAATCACACTTAACAAGGAAAGGAACAAGACCAAATATGGACACAAGAGGCGGGAACACATGACACACACGACAGAGGACTGACAAAGCTAGCTTGTTTTGTTTAGGTGGCTAATTATGTGCTTGTAAATTTTGACTGAATTTGAAAATATCATGTGGTGTGACCACTGCAGAGTGTTTTCCATTATAGATATATGTCCCAGAATCACAGTTTTTGTGCTTTTATATTCAATTAATGGTTTATATACACAAAATACTTTATTTTAATATAATTTGGAATAGATTTTTATGTAGTTTGGGTCATTTCAAGCGGTTTATGTGTAATCTTTGTACAATATGAGAAAAAATGCAAAAAATTGGAATTTAGAGCATCTAATTTCAGTTTGGTAATTATGCATTTATTAGTAATTTATTATATATTTATTAATAACTAGTTTAATCTATTTTACCAGATTCCACTGCCAAGCAAAGTAAAATAAACGCTCACCATAGGCAGCATGTTAATTCTGACCCTGCAGTCAAGCACAAACTCCAAATGTAATTTTGTGCTGTAAGAAAGATGTTTATGATTTCATCTCAGAACCTGAGCCAGCAACTCTAAATTGACCCTTAGCAAAGACCCACCCTTAGTTACTGGTGCTATGTCAGACAAACCATGGCACTTTTATGCCACACATCATTTTCTCATGCAGTGAAAAATACATCACGAAGCTAAGAAGACACCGACAACACGCCAACATACAAGACACAGCAGGTTACTTTCGGTATTAAACAAAGTCTCAGAGTTCAAATTTAGTCATTTTTTTAAAGAAATTCAAACAACAAATACTGTTTTGTGGCTCTTTAATGTGTCGTGACAGATCGCTGTAGCACCTCAGTTCAAGCAGCATTTGACCGATCATCTCTTACTAGTTATAGCACA